>NC_135992.1:13495120-13585120 GCF_053455715.1 Rhinoraja longicauda | reverse complement strand
GACCCGGTGGGCCGAAGGGCCTGTTTCCGCGCTGTATCTCTAAAAAATCTAAAAAACTGGGATGGGGGAGGGGATAGAGAGGGTAAGCAGGGACGACGTGAAGTGGGAGAAGTCGATGTTCATACCGCTGGGGTGTAAACTGCCCAAGCAAAATATGAGGCGCTGTTCCTCCAATTGGCACTGGGTCCCACTCTGGGTCCCAGGACAGAAAGGTCAGATTGGGAATGGAATTAAAAACTAATAATGACTACTCATTTAAAATTCTAATAATTCACTCATTACTGCAACAGAAAGCTATTTGGTAACTCCAAGGTATGCAAAGGGCAATATGTTACTTTCACCTTTAACAAAGTAATCAAGGAATAAAAGTTATTTATTGCTCGGTACCGGGGACATTCCATTCAAAGTTCATTGAGAGCAGTTTTACATTCACATGAAAAAAAACAGATCTATTACCCTTGTCAGCCCAATCTGATAACGCCTCCAGCTAGATTGTTGGGCTGCAGGTTTACGACACAGCACACAGCCTAGGTACAGCTTCCAATTCACTGCAGATCGCCCGGTCAAAACTAAAAGGAAGGGTCAGGGAGCGGTGAAAACAGTACATGTGCAAAGAGCCGAGAGGTTCCTGGTGGCAATAGACTTTGACCGAAGAGAGACACAAAAAAATGGATTAAAAACGAAACAACAAACACAATGACGAAAGCAACAGCAGGAAAACAGCAGAATGACGCAAAGTCTTTAGTTGTTACTTTAGACATGCAGCACGGAAACAGGCCCTTCGGCCCAGTAAATCTGCACCGACCAGCGATCACCTTGTGCACAAGTTGTACAAGAAAATAACTGCAGATGCTGGTACAAATCGAAGGTATTTATTCACAAAATGCTGGAGTAACTCAGCAGGTCAGGCAGCATCTCAGGAGAGAAGGAATGGGTGACGTTTCGGGTCGAGACCCTTCTTCAGACTGATGTCATGGAGGCGGGACAAAGGAAGGATATAGGTGGAGACCGGAAGATAGAGGGAGATCTGGGAAGGAGATGGGGAAGAGAGGGACAGAGGAACTATCTAAAGTTGGAGAAGTCGATGTTCATACCGCCGGGCTGCAAGCTGCCCAAGCGAAATATGAGGTGCTGTTCCTCCAATTTCCGGTGGGCCGCACTATGGCACTGGAGGAGGCCCATGACAGAAAGGTCAGACTGGGAGTGGGTGGGGGAATTGAAGTGCTCGGCCACCGGGAGATCAGTTTGGTCAATGCGGACCGAGCGCAGGTGTTGAGCGAAGTGATCGCCGAGCCTGTGCTTGGTTTCGCCGATGTAAATAAGTTGACATCTGGAGCAGCGGATGCAATAGATGAGGTTGGAGGAGGTGCACAAGCATCATCCGACACATGAGGGACAATTTACCTTTTTTTTTAACCAAAGCCAATTAACCTACAAACCTACACGTCTTTGGAGTGTGGGAGGAATCCGGAGAAAACCCACGCAGGTCATGGGGAGAATGTGCAAACTCCGTACAGACAGCACCACTGTGCCACTGTGCCACTGTGCCACCCTTACCTGAAAGAAAATGCCCGAAACATTGCCCTAAATTAAAAGATTGTAGTGCAAATATCGAAACATCGCCAAATTTTTGAATGCAGAACGATTTCTTACACAGTTTCTTCTAACATTGGCAGCGTGGGGCGGTAGTGGCGCAGCGGTAGAGTTGCTGCCTCACAGCGCCAGAGACCCGGGTTTGATCCTGACTACGGGTGCTGTCTGTGTGGAGTTTGTACGTTCTCCCCGTGACCTGCGTGTGTTTTCTCCGGGTGCTCCAAAGACGTGCAGGTTGCAGGTTGATTGGCTTTGACCAAAACTGTAAATTATCCCTAGTGTGCAGGATAGTGCTAGTGTGCGGAGATCGCTGGTCGGTGCGGAAGGACCTGTTTCCACACTGTATCTCTAAACAAAACTAAACAACATTTAATGGTACAATTGTAGTTTATTGTCATGTTTACTTGGTACTACGATACGATGCGATGCAGTACAGTACAATGCGATACGTTACGATGTGATGCAATACAGTACGATGCGATACGATACGATATACGGTGCGATACGATACAGTGCGATACATATCATATCATCATATATATACAGCCGGAAACAGGCCTTTTCGGCCCTCCAAGTCCGTGCCGCCCAGTGATCCCCGTACATTAACACTATCCTACACCCACTATCCTTAAGAGCTCTATCTAGCTCTCTTGAATGCATTCAGAGAATTGGCCTCCACTGCCTTCTGAGGCAGGAAATTGGTCTGCCTACAGTCATAAAAACATACCGAAATTTATGAAACATGAAATTAAATTAACTTAAAATTACTAAGTACCTGAGTAAGGAGAAATTCTTTGTTTGGCATACACTTCAGTGACAATCCGATTACATTCATCACAAACATACATTCCTGACAACAATTATAACTAGATTTGTGAGCAATGATTTGGTTTTGGGCGGAGAATGTGAATTGAAACACTGTACCATAATCTTCTCATTCAACGCCTCTCCTTGCAGCACTAAACCCAAACGTACTCATCCCCCCGTGTACCTGTTTGACGACTATTCCACCTCAGAATCCATCAAGCCCTGCTCACTCTCGTCTGCTTCAAAGAAAACCAACGTCCAATCTTTCCAGCGTCTTCTCACAACGGAACCACTCCATCCCAGGCAACAACTCCCTGGGACTGCGTGGGTTTTCTCCGGGTGCTCCGGTTTCCTCCCACATCCCAAAGACGTGCGGGTCTGTAGGTTAAATGGCCCTGGTTAAATTTCACCTTGGGAATGGGTGAGCAAGTGGGATAACGTAGGACTAGTGTGAAAGGGTGATCGATGGCCAGTGTGGGCTGGATGGGCCGAGGGGCCTGTTTCCACGCTGTATTGTTTAGGGAAAACAAACGGCAGATGCTGGTTGAATTCGAAGGTATCAAGGGATTCAAGGAAAATGCAGAATATATCATTGTAAGCTAGGAGAAGGTGACAACAAAACAAACAGAGATAAAACAGAGATCGGGGCCTTCATAACAAGAGGAGTTGAGTATAGGAGCAAAGAGGTCCTTCTGCAGTTGTACAGGGCCCTAGTGAGACCGCACCTGGAGTACTGTGTGCAGTTTTGGTCTCCAAATTTGAGGAAGGATATTCTTGCTATTGAGGGCGTGCAGCGTAGGTTTACTAGGTTAATTCCCGGAATGGCGGGACTGTCATATGTTGAAAGACTGGAGTGACTAGGCTTGTATACACAGGAATTTAGAAGGATGAGGATCTTTTCGAAGATTATTAAGGGGTTGGACACGTTAGAGGCAGGAAACATGTTCCCAATGTTGGGGAAGTCCAGAACCAGGGGCCACAGTTTAAGAATAAGGGGTAGGCCATTTAGAACGGAGATGAGGAAAAACTTTTTCAGTCAGAGAGTTGTGAATCTGTGCAATTCTCTGCCTCAGAAGGCAGTGGAGGCCAATTCTCTGAATGCATTCAAGAGAGCTAGATAGAGCTCTTAAGGATAGCAGAGTCAGGGGGTATGGGGAGAAGGCAGGAACGGGGTACTGATTGAGAATGATCAGCCATGATCACATTGAATGGTGGTGCTGGCTTGAAGGGCCGAAGGGCCGAATGGCCTCCTCCTGGCTCGAAGGGCTGGCTCGAAGGGCTGAATGGCCTACTCCTGCACCTATTGTCTATTGTCTATTGTCTATTGTCTATTGTCTATTGGGGACAGTCAGGATTGTCAGGGAACCTGGATGGAGAGAGAGGGAAAGCAAGGGTTACTTGAAGTTAGAGAAGTCAATGTTCATACCGCTGGGGTGTAAGCTGCCCGAGCGAAATATGAGGTGCTGTTCCTCCAATTTGCGCTGGGCCTCACTCTGACAGTGGAGGAGGCCCAGGACAGAGAGGTCAGTGTGGGAACGGGAGGGGGAGTTAAAGTGTTGAGCAACCGTGAGATCAGGTAGGTTTAGGCGGACTGAGCGGAGATGTTCAGCGAAACGATAGCTGAGCCTGCGCTTGGTCTTGCCGATATATAGGAGTCCACACCTGGAACAGCGGATACGGTAGATGAGGTTGGAGGAGGTGCAAGTGAACCTAACCCAATACTATACTTAGAATGGAATGTTCGATGATGCAATGTAAGAGTACATTATGTACATCGACCATTCAAAGCAATCTGCCAAAGGTGTGTTTACTCTTAACAAAGATGAATTATGTAAGTATTCACAAAATGCTGGAGTAACTCAGCAGGTCAGGCAGTATCTCGGGAGAGAAGGAATGGGTGACGTTTCGGGTCGAGACCCTTCTTCAGACTGATGTCAGGGGGGGCGGGACAAAGGAAGGATTATAGGTGGAGACAGGAAGATAGAGGGAGATCTGGGAAGGAGGAGGGGAAGAGAGGGACAGAGGAACTATCTAAAGTTGGAGAAGTCGATGTTCATACCACTGGGCTGCAAGCTGCCCAGGCGAAATATGAGGTGCCGTTCCTCCAACTTCCGGTGGGCCTCACTATGGCACTGGAGGAGGCCCATGACAGAAAGGTCAGACTGGGAGTGGGAGGGGGAGTTGAAGTGCTCGGCCACCGGGAGATCAGTTTGGTCAATGCGGACTGAGTCAATTGGTCAATTATGTAAGTGTCGTACTTTCCATCATGAAAGTCATCATTCACCCTGCTATAGAGATCTCCAAATGCACAGGAGGGGGAGTTAAAGTGTTTAGTCACTGTGAGATCAGGTAGGTTTAGGCGGACTGAGCGGAGGTGTTCAGCGAAACGATTCGGTTCGAGACTAGGTGCTCAGGCAGCATCTAGGAGAGAAGGAATGGGTGACGTTTCGGGTCAAAACCCTTCTTCGAAACGTTACCCATTCCTTCTCTCCTAGATGCT
This sequence comes from Rhinoraja longicauda, assembly GCF_053455715.1. Classification (NCBI taxonomy): domain Eukaryota; kingdom Metazoa; phylum Chordata; class Chondrichthyes; order Rajiformes; family Arhynchobatidae; genus Rhinoraja; species Rhinoraja longicauda. Next base: position 13,580,220 of record NC_135992.1, on the reverse strand, counting down.
GCCTGACCTGCTGAGTTACTCCGGCATTTTGTGATACCTTCGATTTGTACCAGCATCTGCAGTTATTTTCCTACAAGACTCTTGGCCTCGATCATTGTGCATCTCCAGAGATTCTTGCATTTCTCCTTTTCACTGTACCTTGGTGCACGTGACAATAAACAAAACTAAACTTTTGATTAAAGACTATACGGCACGGTGGCGCAGCGGTAAAGATGCTGCCTTACAGCGCCAGAGACCTGGGTTTGATCCCGACTACGGGTGCTGTCTGTACGGAGTTTGTCCGTTCTCCCCGTGACCTGCGTGGGTTTTCTCCGAAATCTTCGGTTTCCTCCCACACTCAAAAGACGTACAAGTATGTAGGTTAATTGGCTTGGTAAATGTGAAAATGTAAAAATATTAAGAATCAGGGGTAGGCCATTTAGAACTGAGATGAGGAAAAACTTTTTCAGTCAGAGAGTTGTGAATCTGTGGAATTCTCTGCCTCAGAAGGCAGTGGAGGCCAATTCTCTGAATCCATTCAAGAGAGAGCTAGATAGAGCTCTTAAGGATAGCGGAGTGAGGGGGTATGGGGAGAAGGCAGGAACGGGGTACTGATTGAGAATGATCAGCCATGATCACATTGAATGGCGGTGCTGGCTCGAAGGGCCGAATGGCCTCCTCCTGCACCTATTGTCTATTGTCCCTAGTGGGTGTAGGATAGTGTTAATGTGCAGGGATCGCTGGTCGGCGTGGACCCGGTGGGCCTGTTTCCGCGCTGTACCTCTAAACTCTTCTGTATCTGTACACTTGGACAGCTCGATTGTAATCATGTGTGGTCTATTTGCTGGCTGGATAGATAGAGCACAACAAAAAGATTTTCACTGTTCCTCGGTACACGGGACTAAACTAAACCTTCACCTGGCCCATCAGGTTCTTCCAGCAGTTTGTTTTTTGGTCTGTTTGCAACATCTGCAAACTCTGGTGTTCTCCGTTGAAAGGCAGGTCTTGTTTCAAAGATGGCTCTGAAATGCATTGTTCATGATATTGCCCCCAAGCCATACATGAAAACTTCTGTGACTGAACATTCAAACATGTAATGGAGGAGAGGGGATCTCATTCCTGAGATATAATCTGTGATGATAGAAAGGCAGAAAAATTGAAAATAGAGACAAGGAACTGCAGGCGCTGGTCAATACGCAAAAGGACACAAAGTGCTGGAGTAACTCAGCAGGCCAGGCAGCATCTCCGGAGAAAGACACAAAGTGCTGGAGTAACTCAGCAAGCCAGGCAGCATCTCTGGAGAAAGACACAACATGCTGGAGTAACTCAGCAGGCCAGGCAGCATCTCTGGAGAACATGGGTAGGCGATATTTCAGGTCGAGACCCTTCTTCAGAAACTCGACCCGAAACGTCACCAATCCATGTTCCCCAGAGATGCTGCCCGACCCGCTGAGTTACTCCAGCACTTTGTGTCCATCTTTTGAATAAACCAGCGTCTGCAGTCCTTCGTTTCTTCCATTAAACCTTTCCTAGCCATGAACTGTCCAAATGGCTTTTAATAGACAATGGACAATAGACAAAGGAGGAAGCCATTCGGCCCTTCGAGCCAGCACCGCCATTCAATGTGATCATGGCTGATCATTCTCAATCAGTACCCCGTTCCTGCCTTCTCCCCACACCCCCTGACTCCGCTGTCCTTAAGAGCTCTATCCAGCTCTCTCTTGAATGCATTCAGAGAATTGGCCTCCACTGCCTTCTGAGGCAGAGAATTCCACAGATTCACAACTCTCTGACTGAAAAGGTTTTTCCTCATCTCATATTGTCTCATATTGTTTTAGTACCTGCCTCCTCTGGCAGATTCTACACCTGCCACCCTATTGCTGAAAGAGTTGCTCCTCAAGTTCCTATTTAATCTTTCCCCTCTCATGTTAAACCTATCTATTCCCTTCAGGATAAGGGGCGCACCAGTAGAGTTGCTGCCTCACAGCGCCAGAGACCCGGGTTCAATTCTTACCATGAGTGCTGTCCGTACGGAGTTCGTACGTTCTCCCAGTGACTGCGTGGGTTTTCTCCGGGTGCTCTGGTTTCCTCCCACACGCCAAAGACGTACAGGTTTGCAGGTTAACTTTGACCTCGGTAACAAATTGTCAATTAGCCCTAGTGTGTCGGAGAGCGCAGACTCAGGGGGCTGAAGGGCCTGTTTCCACACAGCACCTCTCAACTAAACTAAAACTAAAGATTACACGTAAAATTCTACACAGGATCCCTGCTACAAGTCTTAGTCAGAGGTTAGGGCCTGGGTTTTCAGTTTCTCAATATATCATGAGGAGTTGCCACTTACGTGGGCTGTTTCTAATGTCACTGGTGTGTCATTCTTCCTTCTGTTAGGTGGAAGAACTTTCTATCATTACTGTTCAATCACCCCTGTTGTTACTCCAAAGGTTTGTGTGCAAATAGATTTGGGGACTGTCATATGAGGAAACATTGGAAAGACTGGCCTTGTAGTCACTGGAGTTTAGAAGGATGAGAGAGGATCTCATAGAGACGTACAAAATTATGAAAGGACTGGACAAGCTAGATGCAGGAAATATCCCAATGTTGGTGGAGTCCAGAACCAGGGGCCACAGTCTATGAATAAAGGGGAGGCCATTTAAAATTGCGGTGAGAAAAAACTTTTTCACCCAGAGTTGTGAATTTGTGGAATTCTCTGCCACAGAGGGCAGTGGAGGTCAATTCACTGAATGAATTTAAAAGAGGGTTAGATAGAGCTCTCGGGGCAAGGGATATGGGGAGAAGGTAGGCACAGGTTACTGATTTTGGATGATTAGCCATGATCACAATGAATGGCGGTGCTGGCTCGAAGGGCCAAATGGCCTCCTCCTGCACCTATTTTCTATGTTGCTATGAGAGGAAAGCATAAAATTTTGTTGACCAGATCATCAGGCATCTGACCCAAAACATTTATCCTTCTTCAGTGGCTGACTGTAGACAAACTGCCTGCATTTTACAAATATATTAATAGTAATGATTCAACCTTTTTCTTATCTTGCTTATCGTGTCCTGCTTATTTCCAATTTTGTAACTAGTTTTAAAAGTTCACTGCGGGGGAATCCATGGAATGTGTATGTAAGACTCTTCGATAAGTTACTAAGATGTGTTGATACTCATTCTGAAAACTCATCCTGATTAAAAACATGTGATGCTCATGCTTACCAATAATGGTTATAGCTACAAGCTTCCTTTGTTGGTATGACTCATTAGTCAGCTGGCATCGGTGGAGTTCTGCAAGAACTTTACTTGTGTAAGTCTTCCTAGTCCGTGTGACCTTAGCCCAGCATGCAGTTCGGTTTAGTTTAGTTCAGAGATACAGGCCCTATGGCCCACCGAATCCACGCTGACCAGCCATCCCCTGCCCACTAACACCATCCTACACACACACACACACACACTAGGGTCAATTTACTGTTACACCAGGGCAATTAACCGACAAACCTGTACGTCTTTGGAGCGTGGGAGGAAAGCGAAGATCTCAGAGAAAACCCATGCGGGTCACGGGGAGAACGGACAAACTCTGTACATTAATACGATCCTACACACACTAAGGGCAATTTACAGTCACACAGAGCCAATTAACCGACAAACCTGTACGTCTTTGGAGCGTGGGAGGAAAGCGAAGATCTCTGAGAAAACTCACGGGGAGAACGTGCAAACTCCGTACAGACAGCACCCGTAGTCGGGATCGTACCTGGGTCGTGGGCGCTGTAAGGGCTGTTAGGCAGCAACTCTACCGCTGCACCACTATTGTTACCAAACTTCCAAAGAGGTACTGTAAAAAGTTTTAAAATTTATATTTGGACAGCTACATGGATAGGAAAGGTTTAGAGGGATATGGGCCAAATGTGGGCAGCTGGGACCAACGTAGATGGCACATCCTAGTTGGCATGGGCAACTTGGGCCACAGTGCCTGTTACCGTGCTGTAAGTCTCAATGATTCTATCTTTGACTTTATCACCAGCCTACTTCTAATATTCCATTGTTACCGGTTTCCTCAATAACTCTCTGATAAAAAACGAAAGTGCTAGAGAAACTCAGCAGATCAGAGAGGGACAGTTTCTTCCCAGCTGTTACCGGGCAACCCATCACAAACTAGAGAAGGGTCTTGAACCTACCATCTACCTCGTTGGAGATCCTCGAACTATCTTTAATTGGACTCTACTGGACTTCACCTTGAACCAAACATTATTCCCTTCGTCCTGTATCTGTGCACTGTGGACGGCTCGATTGGAATCATGTACTGTCTTTCCGCTGACTGGGTAGCACGCAACACGAAAGATTTCACTGTACCTCGGTACACGTGACAATGTTATCATCATATCATATCATATATATACAGCCGGAAACAGGCTTTTTCGGCCCACCAAGTCCGTGCCGCCCAGCGATCCCCGTACATTAACACTATCCTACACCCACTAGGGACAATTTTTACATTTACCCAGCCAATTAACCTACATACCTGTACGCCTTTGGAGTGTGGGAGGAAACCGAAGATCTCGGAGAAAACCCACGCAGGTCACGGGGAGAACGTACAAACTCCTTACAGTGCAGCATCCGTAGTCAGGATCGAACCTGAGTCTCCGGCGCTGCATTCGCTGTAAAGCAGCAACTCTACCGCTGCGCTACCGTGCCGCCCTGTTAATTAACTATGTTAAACAAAACTAAATTCAACATCTCTGGAGAACATGGAAAGCCGATGTCTTGGGTCATGGGTCTGGACCCTTCCTCAAACACATGGTTAGGAAATACCAGTAGATAAATTAATGAGTCTGAAAATTGATAAATGACAAAGATCAGACAATCAACATCCCTGAATTTTGAAAGAGATGATCATGGAGAAATTGAATACACTGATTACCATTTATCCATAACTCTATAGATTCTAGAATATTTCCTGCACATTAGGGGATAAAAAATGTGACATAACATTGAAGAAAGCAAGAGAAAAAACAGGAACCTATTGACCTGTTAGCTTGACATCTGTAGTTGAGAAAATACTGGTATCTATCATAAAAGAAGTGATATTAATGTGGCACGGTGGCGTAGCGATAGAACTACTGCCTCACAGCGCCAGAGACCCGGGTTCGATCCCGACTACGGGTGCTGTCTGCACGGAGTTTGTACGTTCTCCCCGTGACCTGCGTGGGTTTTCTCCGAGATCTTCAATTTCCTCCCACACTCCAAAGACATAAATGTTTGTGGGTTAATTGGCTTGGTATAAGTGCAAATTGCCCCTAGTTTGTGTAGGATAGTGTTAGTGTGCGGGGATCGCTGGTCGGCGCGGACTCGGTGGGCCGAAGGGCCTGTTTCCGCGCTGCATCTCTAAACTAAACTAAACTCAAATTTAGATAATGAAACAATAACACAATTGAACGGAGTCAACTTGAAATTATGAAGTTGGTATTACATTTGACTGATCCAGTAGTTCTTTGAGGTTGGAATGCATAGATGAAATGCAGCAAAGCTTCACCAAACTGGTTCCTAGTTTCTGGTTCCCAGTTCTGCCATTTGAGGAGAGATTGTTTGGACTGCCCACAGTTCTCTAGAGATTAGAAGAATGAGAAGTGGCATTATGGAAAATGTAAGTGTGATCTTGTCAAGATCATGTGAATTGCAGAAAAACTTCCCCATTTTTATACTCCATGTCCTTTTGCAATAACGGTCATTTTCCTTCCTGACTATTTGTTGTTCCTGCATGCTAACATCCCATAGAACATAGAACAGTGCAGCCCCGTACATTTTTGAAGTGTGGGAGGGAATCGGAGCATCCAGAGAAGACCCTCGTGTTCGCAGGGAGAACGTACAAACTCCATACAGCGTAGGAAGGAACTGCAGATGCTGGTTTACACCGAAGATAATCACAAAATGCTGGAGTAACTCAGCGGGACAGGCAGCATCTCGGGAGAGACAGAATGGGTGATGTTTCGGGTCAATACCCTTCTTCAGATCTCGACCTGAAACGTCACCCATTCAAACTCTGTGCAGTCAGCACCCGAGGTCAGGATCGAACCCTGGTCTCTGGCGCTGTAAGACAGCAACTCTGCCGCTGCACCACTGCCCCGTCTCTCTGTGGCAAATCTTCTTACGCCATTCCATTTGGGTAGCTTACAACCCAAGATTGTAAATTGTAGAAACAAGGAATTCCAGATGCTGGTTAATATAAAGGACACTAAGTGTTGGAGTAACTCAGCGGGCCAGGCAGCATCTCTGGAGAACATGGATAGGTGACATTTCACAGAGTGCTGGAGTAACTCAGCGGGTCAGGCAGCATCTCTGGAGAACATGGATAGGTGACGTTTCACAGAGTGCTGGAGTAACTCAGCGGGTCAGGCAGCATCTCTGGAGAACATGGATAGGTGACGTTTCACAGAGTGCTGGAGTAACTCAGCGGGTCAGGCAGCATCTCTGGAGAAAAAGGAATAGGTGACGTTTCACAGAGTGCTGGAGTAACTCAGCGGGTCAGGCAGCATCTCTGGAGAACATGGATAGGTGATGTTTCACAGAGTGCTGGGGTAACTCAGCAGGTCAGGCAGCATCTCTGGAGAACATGGATAGGTGACGTTTCACAGAGTGTTGGAGTAACTCAGCGGGTCAGGCAGCATCTCTGGAGAACATGGATAGGTGACGTTTCACAGAGTGCTGGAGTAACTCAGCGGGTCAGGCAGCGTCTCTGGAGAACATGGATAGGTGCGTTTCACAAAGTGCTGGAGTAACTCAGCAGGTCAATCAGCATATCATATCATATCATATATATACAGCCGGAAACAGGCCTTTTCGGCCCTCCAAGTCCGTGCCGCCCAGTGATCCCCGTACATTAACACTATCCTACACCCACTAGGGACAATTTTTTTAAACATTTACCCAGCCAATTAACCTACATACCTGCACGTCTTTGGAGTGTGGGAGGAAACCGAAGATCTCGGAGAAAACCCACGCAGGTCACGGGGAGAACGTACAAACTCCTTACAGTGCAGCACCCGTAGTCAGGATCAAACCTGAGTCTCCGGCGCTGCATTCGCTGTAAAGCAGCGATGTTTCGGGTCAAGACCCTACTTCAGACTTTGAAGGGTCAAGACCCTTCACCAGAGAACATAGGCCATCTATTGTTTAGACTCAACAACTAGAGAGTGATCCTGACCTACTCTCTACCTCTTTGGAGACCCTCAGACTATCTCTAATCCGACTTTACTGGACTTTATCTTGCACTAAACATTATTCCTTTGGTCATGTATCTGTACACTGTGGACGGCTCGATTGTAATCATGTATTGTCTCTCCGCTGACTGGTTAGCAGGTAACAAAAGCTTTGCACTGTACCTCGGTACATGTGACAATAAAATAAACTAAACTCTTGATTAAAAACTGGACGGCACGGTGGCGCAGCGTTAGAGGTGCTGCCTCACAGCGCCGGTTCGATCCTGACTATGGGTTTGACAGATCCTGACAGAGTTTGCACGTTCTCCCCGTGACCGCGTGGGTTTTGTCCGGGTTCTCCGGCTTCCTCTCACATCCCAAAGATGCCAAAAATTGTAGAATTATCCCTAGTGTGTAGGATAGTACAGGATGATCGGTGGTCGGCGTGGACTCGGTGATACGAGAGGAGCAAAATCGACCACTCCGTCGAAATCGCCTATACTGAAGTGTGGTACGCAAAGGAGCGTAACGTCCGCCATTTTAGTCGGCAAAACCCGCCATTCACTATGCCTCTCGCAGTGTAATCAGTGTCTTGGGGGAACAGTATGTGTGATGATACCATTAAAATTAAATCTGAAGAAGGGTCTCGACCAGAAATGTCACCCATTCTCTCCTGAGATGCTGCCTGACCTGCTGAGTTACTCCAGCATTTTGTGAAATAAATACCTTCGATTTGTACCAGCATCTGCAGTTATTTTCTTCCATTAAAATGTAGAATATATCTCATCTATCAATTCACAGATTTTTGTTGTTTTTCTTTTAAAATGTTTCTGCGAGTTTCTGCCTACTAAAATGGCGCCGTGACGTGCTACGGTTTTTTAGGGTCGAGCGGTCTATCTTGCTCTGCTCTATTATCTTTGCTCGAAGGGAGAGCTGACATCTGGGAGGAGAACCATCAGCCGCCCGCAGCTACGTTACAATGAAGTCTGCAAGAGAGATTTGAAGGCGCTCGACATCGACGTGGAGTCCTGGGAGAGCCTTGCAGCTGACCGTGTGAGGTGGAGAGTTGGTACCCTTCTTCTTCTGTCGTATGTCTTTTAGACCTGCAGCTCCGTTGAGGTGAGCCAGGCCAACGTGTCATCGTCCAGGTCAATCAGACCTCGTTCACCATTCGGTGGCCGGTATTTGGGGCAACTGGTGACGATGTACTCCACTGTCTGTGTTGGGTCCCCAGGCTCGCAAGAGGCACTGTCCACGATACCCCACCTCTTCACCGGTACCCTGAACCAACACCTCAAAATGGGGGGGGAAGAGAAACTGATGAACGCAGCGGCAGACAAGCGGGCACGCAGAAAGGAGCGCAGCAACCTCAACAGACCAGAGACCTTCTTGCTTAAAGTCCATACTCCGCCACCTCCAATTTAAATTCCATTTGGAATATTTTGGAGGACCAAGAACCAAGAGCCGCACGCAAATGTGACCTTTGCGAGAGAGACCGTCACTCCCGCATTGGTCTCTCCAGCCACAAGCGATGCTGCTCTAGCCGAGGTGTGGAGTAAGCAGTGTAAGAAAATAACTGCAGATGCTGGTACAAATCGAAGGTATTTATTTCACAAAATGCTGGAGTAACTCAGCAGGTCAGGCAGCATCTCAGGAGAGAAGGAATGGGTGACGTTTTGGGTCGAGACCCTTCTTCAGACTGATGTCAGGGGGGCAGGACAAAGAAAGGATATAGGTGGAGACAGGAAGATAGAGGGAGATCTGGGAAGGGGAGGGGAAGAGAGGGACAGAGGAACTATCTAAAGTTGGAGAAGTCAATGTTCATGCCGCTGGGCTGTAAGCTGCCCAAGCGAAATATGAGGTGCTGTTCCTCCAATTTCCGGTGGGCCTCACTATGGCACTGGAGGAGGCCCATGATAGAAAGGTCAGACTGGGAGTGGGAGGGGGAGTTGAAGTGCTCAGCCACCGGGAGATCAGGTTGGTTGAGGCGGACTGAGCGAAGGTGTTGAGCGAAACGATCGCCGAGCCTGCGTTTGGTTTCGCCGATGTAAATAAGTTGACATCTAGAGCAGCGGATGCAATAGATGAGGTTGGAGGAGGTGCAGGTGAACCTCTGTCTCACCTGGAAAGACTGTTTGGGTCTTTGGATGGAGTCGAGGGGGGAGGTAAAGGGACAGGTGTTGCATCTCCTGCGGTTGCAGGGGAAAGTGCCCGGGGATGGGGTAGGAAGGGACGAGTGGACCAGGTAGTTACGGAGGGAACGGTCTCTGCGGAACGCAGAAAGGGGAGGGGATGGGAAGTTGTGGGGTCCCGTTGGAGGTGACGGAAATGTTGGAGGATGATTTGCTGGCTGGTGGGGTGGAAGGTGGGAACGAGGGGGATTCTGGATGGGGTGGAAGGTGGAGCAAGCAGGATGCATCACCCAAGGGGGGGGGGGGGCTAAGAAGGGGGGCTCTCACCCTTTTGCCCCTCAGCCTGCAGTGAGTTGGAGAGACTGCCCCGCACAAAGATGGCGGCCCCAGTGCATGACATCATCCCTTTGTCCGGATCGACTGACGTCATTCCATCGCCATGTATGGGCATGCAGGCCAGTGACGCGCCGTGTTTTTTTTATGAATGAAAGGCATCTGCGTGTGTGTGTGTGTATCACCTGACCTGGGATTCCAGGAACTGACTTGTTTTCATACAAAGAAGAGACTGAAAACAGCACCAACTTGCACAGTGACTCTGGAAAACAGTGAGTAGCCTCCACATTCACCCCAACTCCACCATTTAACACCCCCAACGCGAGCCTCAATCTCTCTCCTTTAAATTGTCTGTTGTTTATTAAATAGATTGGAATATTTGTCTTATGACAGCCCCCCTCTGTGGCTGGATTGATCACCACGAGTGGCCCACCTTTAAGGTCCACCTTCAGGGTGGGTCTAAAGCGTTTAGTGTTTTCTTTTGACGAGGGGTGGGGGGACTGTTTTCAGTCCAATTCCCTCTAAATAGACTTTGACAGCCGAGTTTGTTGATGGTCTGGTTACTGAATCACCGTGAGTGTACACTTTTAAGGTCGACTTCAGGGTCTAAAGCGTTTAATGTTTAACGAGAAACTCTTTTTTTTTATTTTTTTAATCGCCTAGCCCTTTCACTTCATTCTGTTTTCAACCTCTTTTTCTCTCTGAGCGAGGGGAGGAGTGGGGAGAGAGAGGCGGGGAGGGAGGATTTATTTTCAAGATAAAAAGCAAAACACAGAAGCGATTCGCTGTTTTCTGAAGGCTTTTCCCCTCCCTCCCTCCCGCCCTCCCTCCCTCCCACCCCAATCTGAACCCGACGAGGGTGAAAGGATAAGGAAGCGAGGGGAGTGCGAGAGAGAAAACAAAAATCACCTAAAAAGAACCAGTTGGTTAACGACAACAACAGTAAAACCAGACCCAGGGAGCTTGGCAGCATTCCACAGGTAGGTCAGATAGAAATAAAATGGAAACTGGCTGGTTTAAGCGCACAGAGAGGGGGGGGGGGGGGGGTGAGACAGGAAGAGTTCAACGTGAACAGTTTAAAATTAGATGTTTAGGGGAGTCGTGGAAAGCGAAAGCGCGCTGAACTGAAGCTCTCTGTGAATTAGCTGAAGCATGTGAGGCTTTTTTTTAATTTAAGACTGCACTGCTCTCAAGAATTCCACACGGTTGACTCGGGCATCTGTTTAATATTTAACTGTGCGGTTCAGCACAGTTCTGGAATCCATTTCACAGGCTGAGGTTATTTGGTGCCTAGTCATTTTCAGATGGAAGTGGCGAGGTGTGTTCTGGATTACATTTTATTAAGAGTTGGGACGGTTGGCGTCGGATATGACGGCCTCTAAAGCAGCTGGCTTTCTACTTTGGGGGAGATTTGACATGAAGACTGGCGAGCTTTTTTTTTAAAACACACACACAAAAAAAAAATTGTGCCTCATTGTATGAATTGTTCTGTTTTAAAAGGGGAAAGATGATCTAAATAAAGCAACAATCGGCAATGCTGGGTGTGTAAGAAGGAACTGCAGACGCTGGTTTACACCGAAGATGGACACAAAATGCTGGAGTAACTCAGCGGGACAGGCAGCATCTCTGGAGAGAAGGAATGGGTGACGTTTCAGGGTCGAGACCCTCCTTCAGACTGAGAGTCCCTTGTCCCAACCCACCACACTCGCTCTGAGGAAGGGTCCCAACCCAAAACGACACCTGTCTATGTTCTCCGAGGATGCTGCCTGACCTGCTGAGTTACTCCAGCACTTTGTGGGTTTTTTTGTGATAAACCAGCGTCTGCGGTTCCTTATTACTGACGCCAATGTTTATAATGTTCGCAAGAGAATTGTAGCCATTCTGGCTAGACAATAGGTACAGGGGTAGGCCATTCGAGCCAGCACCGCCATTCAATGTGATCATGGCTGATCATTCTCAATCAGTACCCCGTTCCTGCCTTCTCTCCATACCCCCTGACTCCGCAATTCTTAAGAGCTCTATCTAGCTCTCTCTTGAATGCATTCAGAGAATTGGCCTCCACTGCCCTCTGAGGCAGAGAATTCCACAGATTTACAACTCGGCACCTTTATTCCTTTAGACTTTGGAGATAGGAAACAGGCCCTTCGGCCCACCGAGTCCGCGCCGACCAGCGATCACCCTGGGCAGCAGCACTATCCCACACACACACACTGGAGACAGTTTACAATTGCACCAATCCAATTAACCTACAGACCTGTTCGTCTTTGGAGTGTTGGAGGAAACCTGTAACAGTTTTAAGACAGAATAAAGTGCAAGTAGATCTGTGCCGGTTCGCTGTGCGATGTGACCATCCAGCTCAGCAGGACCGGTTCATAGCAGCTATGGCCCTGGGGATGAAGCTGTTCCTGAGTCTGGAGGTGCGGGCGTAGAAGGCCTTGTATCGTCTGCCCGATGGAAGGAGTTCGAACAGACTGTTGCAGGGGTGTGAAGAGTCTTTGTGGATGCTGGTGGCTTTTCTGAGGCATCGTGTGTTGTACATGCCCTCCAAGGCTGGTAGCTGTGTTCCGATGGTCCTCTGAGCTCTATGGACTACCCGCTGAAGAGCTTTCCTTTCTGCCTCCGTGCAGCTGAGGTACCACACAGGGATGCCATGCGTTAGGATGCTCTCTATGGTGCAGCGGTAGAAGGTCGTCAGCAGCTGTTGGGGTAGACCAGACTTCTTCAGTGTTCTCAGGTAGAACAGTCATTGCTGTGCCTTCTTCACCAGCGCAGCAGTGTTATTGGACCATGTTAGGTCCTCCGAAATGTGAGTGCCCAGAAACTTGAAGCTGGACACTCCCTCCACACTGTCCCCATTGATAGAGATCGGGGCATATTCCCCGTTATGTGACCTACGGAAATTGATGATCAGCTCCTTGGTCTTGGAGGTGTTTAGGGACAGGTTGTTATCAGAGCACCAGTCCGAAAATAGATAGACACAAAATGCTGGAGTAACTCAGCGGGACGGGCAGCATCTGTGGAGAGAAGGAACGAGTGACGTTTCGGGTCGAGACCCCCCTTCAGACTGAGAGTCAGGGGAGACGGAGACATTTGAATATGGAAGCGTTAGGTGTGAAAACGAGACCTCAAAGGGGACAGTCAAGACAATCACCTGTGGGTAGATGAGATCAGTTTAAGTTGGCATCATGTTTAGCACAAACATTGTGGGCCGAAGGGCCTGTCCCTACATAGAAAATAGGTGCAGGAGTAGGCCATTCGGCCCTTCGAGCCAGCACCGCCATTCAATATGGTCATGACTGATCATCCAAAATCAGCAGGCAGGAACTGCAGGTGCTGGTTTAAACCGAAGATAGACACAAAGTGCTGGAGTAACTCGGTGGAACAGGCAGCATCTCTGGAGAGAAGGAATGGGTGACGTTTTGGGTCCTTAGACTATCCGAATCAGTAGCCCGTTCCTGCTTTTCCCCCATACCCCTTGATTCCGTTAGCCCTAAGAGTGAAATCTAACTCTCTCTTGAAAACTGTGCTGTACTGTTGTATGGTCCATGATGTGAGCTACAAGTCCATGGTGTGGGTGCCAGGTTTGGATGGAGGGAGAGATATTTTGAAGATGATGAATAAGAATGTTCTTATGTTATTAGGTATCATTTCTGCTTCTGTGAAGGTTGGAGAGAGGGTGTGTGTTTGTCAGGCACAGCACGATCAAGGATGAGTCTCACCCCGCCCGGCCACTCCCTCTTCTCCCCGCTCCCATTAGGCTAAAGAGTCGTACAGTGACACAGTCTGGAAACAGGCCCTTCGGCCCAACTTGTCCAAAACCGGCCAACATGTCCCATCTACACTAGTCCCACCTGCCTGCGTTTGGCCCGCATCCCTCCAAACCTGTCCTATCCATGGTAAAAGGTACAGAAGTGTGAAAATGCACACCTCCAGATTCAGAGGTGTCACAAAATGCTGGAGTAACTCAGCAGGTCAGGCAGCATCTCTGGAGAGAAGGAATGGGTGACGTTTCGGGTCGAGACCCTTCTCGAGGGTCTCGACCCAAAACGTCACCCATTCCTTCTCTCCAGAGATGCTGCCTGACCTGCTGAGTTACTCCAGCATTTTGTGATACCTCCGACTTGTACCAGCATCTGCAGTTATCTTCCTGCACCTCCAGATTCAGGGACAGTTTCTTCCCAGCTGTTATCGGGCAACTGAACTATCCTACCACAACCAGAGAGCAGTGCTGAACTACCATCTACCTCATTGGGGACCCTCGGACTATCTTTGATCGGGCTTTACTGGACTCTATCTTGTACTAAACATTATTCACGTTATTCCCTTATCCTGTATCTGTGGACGGCTCGATTGTAATCGTGTGTTGTCTTTCCGCTGACTGGTTAGCACGCAACAAAAAGCTTCTCACTGTACCTCGGTACACGTGACAGTAAACTAAACTGAACGTGGACATTTGAAGCTCTTGTGGCAGGGGAGGAGATAGAAATCAAAGATTAGTCTTGCCGAATAGATCTGATGGTCACTGATACAATTCGATGCAGAAGGAACTATTTATGGGACAGTAGTCAGGCGGCACGGTGGCGCAGCGGTAGAGTTGCTGCTTTACAGTCCTTGCAGCGCCAGGGACCCGGGTTCGATTCCGACCACGGGTGCTGTCTGTACGGAGTTTGCACGTTCTCCCCGTGACCTGCGTGGGTTTTCTCCGAGATCTTCCGTTTCCTCCCACACTCCAAAGACGTATAATTGTAAATTGTCCCGTGTGTGTGTGTGTGTGTGTGAGATAGTGTTAGTGTGCGGGGATCGCTGGTCGGTGCGGACTCGGTGGGCCGAAGGGCCTGTTTCCGCGCTGCATCTCTAAACTAGACTAGTGAAAGCTCGCTACCGCAGAGAGTAGCTGAGGCACATCACCAAGATGTCTTTAAGGGAAAGAAAGATAAGTCCAGAAGGGATAAAGAGATAACATTAAGTTGGGCGGAGGAAGGTGCTTGTGAATTAAACAACGCCAACATACTTGGCCAAGCAGAACGCTATAGCACGGGAACAGGCCCTTCGGCCCGCGAGGCCTATGTTCAATCCTGACTACGGGTGCTGTCTGTACGGGGTTAATATATTCTCCCTGTGATGCTGAGTTACACTAATCCCTGTGTTTGAAGGAACTGCAGATGCTGGTTTACACCGAAGAGAGACACAAAATGCTGGATTAACTCAGCGGGACAGGCAGCATCTCTGGAGAGAAGGAATGGGTGACGATTCGGGTCGAGATGCTTCTGTCCGAAGAAGGGTCTCGACCCCAAACGTCACCCGTTCCTTCTCTCCAGAGATGCTGCCTGTCCCGCTGAGTTACTCCAGCATTTTGTGTCTACCTAAACTAATCCCTGCCTACACATGATCCATATCTCCCCATTCCCCCCTGTGTGAAGAAGGGTCTCGACCCCAAACGTCACCCATTCCTTCTCTCCAGAGATGCTGTCTGACCCAAAAAGCTGGAGTAACTCAGTTGGACGACACTGAAACCAGCACAACGATAGCTTCTGATGCTCCAGAGAATCCATGGGCTAGCACGGTGGCGCAGCGGTAGAGTTGCTGCCTTACAGCGCTTACAGCGCCAGAGTCCCGGGTTCGATCCTGGCTACGGGTGCTGTCCGTACGGAGTTTGTACGTTCTCCCCGTGACCTGCGTGGGTTTTCTCAGAAAAAAAACTTCGGTTTCCTCCCACGCTCCAAAGACGTACAGGTTTGTAGGGTCAATTGGCTTGGTACAGTATCTATGTAAGAAATCATCCCTAGTGTGTGTAGGATCGTGTGAGTGTGCGGGGATCGCTGGCTGGCGCGGACTCGGTGGGCCGAAGGGCCTGTTTCCGCGCTGTATCTCTAAACTAAACTAAAGGAAAGAAAACGACCCACATGGAGTATTGCTGTGCGGTAAATTCAAAGTAAAAATTCAAAGAATCCTTCTTCAGACTTTGGTGTCTCCAGCATTTGGTGTCGATAGAAAGGTTGACTGACTCAGGAGGACAAATTAAGCACAATGCTTTGACAAGCCACGTGCCTTCGTCTTATCTGTCTTGCACAACGGTTGCATCTCCAGGTTTTCTTTACGTCTATTCAAAGGACGTGGGGACATGGAAACGTGCTAATTATATAAAACATTGTGTGGTTGCAGCTACTGTACATGTAATATGGAAAGTCACTAGCCAAGCTCAAAGTAGACCATCAGCAGCCATGTTCACAAGTTAAGGGAGTGGGTTCAGGCCATTCGGCCCATCGGGTCCATTCCGCCGTTCAATCATGGCTGATCTCTGCCTCCTAATCCCATTTTCCTGCCATCTCCCCATAACCTTTGACACCCATTCTAATCAAGAACTTGTTTATCTGCCTTAACGGTATCCACTGACTTGCCCTCTGTGGCAATGAGTTCCACAGATTCACCACCCCCTGACTAAAGAAGTTCCTCCTCATCTCCTTTCTAAAACAACGCCCTTTAATTCTGAGGCTGTGCCCTCTGGTCCTGGACTCTCCCACCAGTGGAAACACCCTCTCCACATCCACTCCTTCCAGGCCTTTCATTATTCTGTAAGTTTCAATGCTAGGAGGGGGTAGGGTCGCCAACTGTCCCGTATTAGCCGGGACATCCCGTAGTTTGGGCTAAATTGGTTTGTCCCGTACGGGACCGCCCTTGTCCCGTGTTAGGCCCGCGGGCCGGGAGGCGGGTTGCCACGCAACCTCCGTTAAGCGAACATGCCCGCGGGCCGCTGTCGGCCGGGACAGTGTAGGCGAACGGAGTGTGTTCGCCTAATGGAGGTTGCGTATAAACCCGCCTCCCAGCCCGGGCGGCCGCCATTGGTGGAGCAGGAGCAGGAGCACGCGGCTGCTGGCTGGGTGAGGTCACGTGGGGCGCGGGGCGGTATTCTCACCTTGTTCCTTATTTGGGAGTGAGATAGTTGACACCCCTAGGAAGGGGCCCCAATAATATCATAGTCAGAATACTTATTTGCAGTTATACATGCCAGAGGTTCGTGATTTTCCTTTGTTACACCCCACTTCCAGGTTTAAAACTGTTCATTCTCTCCCCTTCCTTTGTTTTGACCCCTTGTTTAGTTTGGTTTAGAGATACAGCGTAGAAACGGGCCCTTCGGCCCATCCAGACCGCACTGTCCAACAGTCACCAGTGCCCTAGTTCTATCCCACACACACTCACACATTAGGCACAATTTACAGAAGCCAATTAACCTACAAACCTGCACGTCTTTGGAACGTGGGTGGAAACCGGAGCTCCCGGAAGAAACCCACGCAGGTCACGGGGGGAACGTGCAAACTCCGCACAGGCAGCACCCGTGGTCGGGATGGAACCCGGGTCTCTGGCGCTGTGAGGCAGCAACTCAGGGCGGCACAGTGGCGCAGCGGTAGAGTTGCTGCCTCACAGCCCTTGCAGCGCCGGAGACCCGGGTTCCATCCCGACTAGATTTTTAGATTTAGAGATACAGTGCGGAAACAGGCCCTTCGGCCCACCGGGTCCACGCCGCCCAGCGATCCCCGCACACTAACACTATTCCACCACACCCACTAGGGACAATTTTTATATTTTTAAAAATTAACCCAGCCAATTAACCCAGCCAATTAACCTACATACCCGCACGTCTTTGGAGTGTGGGAGGAAACCGAAGATCTCGGAGAAAACCCACGCCGGTCACGGGGAGAACGTACAAACTCCGCACAGACAGCACCCATAGTCGGGATCGAACCTGAGTCTCCGGCGCTGCATTCGCTGTAAGGCAGCAACTCTACCGCTGCGCCACCGTGCCAACTACGGGCGCCGTCTGTACGGAGTTTGTACGTTCTCCCCGTGACCTGCGTGGGTTTTCTGCGAGATCTTCGGTTTCCTCCCACGTACAGGTTTGTAGGTGGATTGGCTTGGTGTATGTGTAAATTGTGTGTACGGTCGTGTTCATTTGCGGGGATCGCTGGTCGGCGTGGACTCAGTAGGCCGAAAGGCCTGTTTCCACACTGTGTCTCTAAACTAAACTAAACTCAATTCTAAATAGACACAAAAAGCTGGAGTAACTCAGCGGGTCAGGCAGCATCTCTGGAGAGAGGGAATGGGTGGCGTTTCGGGTCGAGACCCTCCTTCAGACTGAGAGTCAGGGGGGAGGGAGACACTGAGATAAGGAAGTGCAAGAGATCAAAAGAGATGGAGTTCAAGGAAAATGTAGAATTGTTAGCTGGGAGAAGGTGACACAAAAGCAAACATTGAGATTAAATTTATTCCCTTATCATGTATCGGTACCCTGTGGACGGCTAGATTGTAACCACGTATTGTTTTTCCGCTGACTGGTTAGCACGCAACAAAAAGCTTTTCACTGTACCTCGATACTCGTGACAATAAACTGAACTAAACATTCTTAAATCAGTGAAACCTTCCTTGGACACCAAGTGCTGTAGACACCAAAGTCTGAGGAAGGGTCTCGACCCGAAACGTCACCCATTCCTCCTGTCCAGAGATGCTGCCTGCCCTGCTGAGTTACTCCAGCTTTTTGTGTCTACCTTCGAAGATAAGTCTCGGTGATCATGAGGGGGGAGGGGGAGAGGGGGGGGGGGGGGGGGGGGATACAGAGCCGATGCTAACAGGAGATCACAGTTTAGGAATAAGGGGGAAGGTCATTTAGGACTGGGACGAGGAAAAACTTTTCCCCACCCAGAGAGTTGTGAATCTGTGGAATTCTCTGCCGATGAATCTGTGAATTCTCTGAATCTGTGGAATTTTCTGCCTACGGACGCTGCCGAATCAGTGGAGGCCGATTCACTGGGATTGTTTTCAAGAGAGAGTTGGATAGAGCTCTCGGGGCTAACGGAAGCAAGTGATGATGGGGAGAAAGCGAGAGAGGGGTACTGATTCTGTATGGTCGGCGGTGATCACAGTGAATGGCGGTGCTGGCTCGAAGGGCCGAATGGCCTACTCCTGCACCTATTGTAATCCCCCCACCCCACTATTGAAGGAGCAAAGCTGCTGAATCATCTTGCCGTTGTCATGTGGTTTAGGGTGAGCCTGTGTTAATCTCACATAAACACTTTTTGTTCTGCTTTCCTTCTGGTGACAGTTT
The DNA here is from genome assembly GCF_053455715.1 of Rhinoraja longicauda. NCBI lineage: Eukaryota > Metazoa > Chordata > Chondrichthyes > Rajiformes > Arhynchobatidae > Rhinoraja > Rhinoraja longicauda. The sequence goes on along the minus strand of NC_135992.1, from coordinate 13,561,492 downwards.
GGAATGCGCGGTTTATTTTTAGCACATTGCGTCTCTGTTCCAGAGCCTTTTGATCTTGCGTCTTTAGGAATTCGGCTCTGGCCAGTGTGTTCGGGATGGGGCGCCGAATCCCCCCGCTCCCGAAGGCGGGACAAAGGGCGGCGCCACCGCCCCGCGCGCCCCACGTGACCTCACCCAGCCAGCGGCCGCGCGCTCCCGCTCCACCAATGGCCGCCAAGAACTTCTCCACATCGGCGAGACCAAACGCAGGCTCAGCGATCGTTTCGCTCAACACCTTCGCTCAGTCCGCCTTGACCAACCTGATCTCCCGGTGGCTGAGCACTTCAACTCCCCCTCCCACTCCCAGTCTGACCTTTCTGTCATGGGCCTCCTCCAGTGCCATAGTGAGGCCCACCGGAAATTGGAGGAACAGCACCTCATATTTCGCTTGGGCAACTTGCAGCCCGGCGGTATGAACATCGACCTCCAACTTTAGATAGTTCCTCTGTCCCTCCATTCCCCTCCCTTTGCCCAGTTCTCCCACTATTTTCCCACACTTGTGGTCAGGGGTTTACTCTTGAGATCAGTTTATCACAAAGTGCTGGAGTAACTCAGCGGGTCAGGCAGCATCTCTGGAGAAAAGGAATGGGTGACGTTTCGGGTCGAGACCCTTCTGCAGACTTGAGTTCGGTTTCGTTTATTGCCAAGTGCACCGAGGCGCAAAGTGAACAGCTTTTGCCGCGCGCTAACCCGTCAGCGGAAAGACGGTTTAGTTTAGGTTAGCTCAGAGACCCAGTGCGGAAACAGGCCCTTCGGCCCACCGAGTCCGTGCCGACCAGCGGTCCCCGCGCATTAATGGCACGGTGGCAATGAATGGCGGTGCTGGCTCTAAGGGCCGAATGGCCTCCTCCTGCACCTGTTTTCTATGTTTCTAGCTCACGCAACGTCAGATGAGAAGCTCCAATCCGATGGCAACTTTGGAACCCAGCGGTAGAGTTGCTGCCTCACAGCGCCAGAGACCCGGGTTCGACTCCGACCGCAGGCGTTGTCTGTACGGAGTTTGCACGTTCTCCCCGTGACTGAGTGGGGTTTCTCCGGGATTACCGGTTTCCTCCCACACTCCAAAGACGAACCGGTTAATTGCCTTGCTACAAATGTAGAAATTGTCCTAGAGTGGGTGTAGGATAGTGTTAGTGTGCGGGGATCGCTGGTCGGCGCGGACTCGGTGGGCCGAAGGGCCTGTTTCCGCGCTGTATCTCTAAACGAGACTAAACTAACACCATCCTGCACTGGAGACACATTTTTGCATTGATACCAAGCCAATTAACTTACAAACTTGTACGCCTTTGGAGTGTGGGAGGAAACCAAAGTTTTCGGAGAAAACCCACGGGGAGAACGTACAAACTCCGTACAGACAGCACCCGTAGTCGGGATGGAACCCGGGTCTCTGACGCTGTGAGGTGGCAACTCTACCACTGCGCCACCGCGCCGCTTAGTTCCTGATTACAATCAAGCCCCTATGGTGTACGGATGCACGATAAAGGGAATAACGTTTAGTGCTGGACAAAGTCCGGTCAAAGACAGTCCCAGGGTCTCCAATGAGGTAGATGGTCCGCTCAGGACTGCTATCCGGTTATTGGTGGCCTGGACCGGACCGTTGGCTAAACAGGAGGGAGGAAGACAATAAAGGGGGAGGAACATTTTTGAATGGGTAGAAATTTGCCGCTGAAAGAAAAGAAATGACAATAGAATTTATTATTGGGTGGCACGATGGTGAGGTTACTGCCTGAAAGCACAAGAGACCCAGGATCGATCCCGACTGCGGGTCCCAAGACCCGGGTTCCATCGAAGTGGGGGGTGTCCTGTGTTGGAGACAAGAGGTGGGGGGGGGGGATTCGGGACTCTGACTGAAGAAGATGGGACTGAGGAAAATAACAACAATAAGCTTGAGGGGAGTTCCAACTTAGAACAGTGGGAGTTGGCGGAGCAGGGGGAGGGAAGAGGGATGGGCAAAGAGGTGAGGGAGGCCAGGCTAGGAGAGAGCCTCAGAAGGAGGGTTGCTGCCTCACAGCGCCGGAGACCCGGGTTCGATCCCGACCACGGGCGCCGTCTGTACGGGGTTTGTACGTTCCCCCCGTGACTGGCGTGGGTTTTCTCCTAGATCTTTGGTTTCGATTTGGATTTAGATTTAGAGATGCAGCGCAGAAACAGGCCCTTCGGCCCACCGAGTCCGCGCCGCCCAGCGATCCCCGCACACTAACACCATCCTACACACACTAGGGACAATTTTTAACATTTACCCAGTCAATTAACCTACATACCTGTAACGTCTTCGGTTTCCTCCTGCACTGTAGGTTAATTGGCTTGGTATAAGTGTAAATTGTCCCCAGTGTAGTGTTTAGGGCAGCACGGTAGCGCAGCGGTAGAGTTGCTGCTTTACAGCGAATGCAGCGCCGGAGACTCAGGTTCGATCCTGACTACGGGTGCTGCACTGTAAGGAGTTTGTACGTTCTCCCCGTGACCTGCGTGGGTTTTCTCCGAGATCTTCGGTTTCCTCCCACACTCCAAAGACGTACAGGTATGTAGGTTAATTGGCTGGGTAAATGTAAAAATTGTCCCTAGTGGGTGTAGGATAGTGTTAATGTACGGGGATCGCTGGGCGGCACGGACTTGGAGGGCCGAAAAGGCCTGTTTCCGGCTGTATATATATGATATGATATGATATGATATGAGTGTGTGTAGGACAGTGCTGGTGTGCGGGGATCGCTGATAGGCCGAAGGGCCTGTTTTTATTCGCGCTGTTATGCCTAAAGCCCAATACAATTATATTTAAATAGTGATCGGCTGCCTGGCTTTGAGATAGAGACCAAAATAACCTGCGTAAAGGGCGGTCAAATATTCCAGAGACAAGGAACAGCAGGCACTTGAATCTTGAGCAAAACCCAAAGTGCTGGAGGAACTGCATCTGTGGAGAGAATGCCCAGTTGAAGTTTTGGGACAGAATCCAATTCAGACTGCACAGATGTCAATTCAGGTCGGGACCTTTCTTCTGACTAAAGAAGGGTTGCGGCCTGAAATGTACTCTGTCCATTTCATCCACAGATGCTGCCTGACCCGCTGAGTTCCTCCAGCACTCTTGTGTTTTGCTCAGAATTCCGGCATCTGCAGATTGGTGTCTTCGTTTGTGTCTCCAGTCAGTGAAAGGCCCGGATAGAGTGGATGTGGAGAGGATGTTTCCACTGGTGGGAGAGTCCAGGACCAGAGGGCACAGCCTTAGAATTAAAGGACGTTCCTTTAAGGAAGGAGATGAGGAGGAATTTCTTTCGTCAGAGGGTGATGAATCTGTGGAATTCTTTGCCGCAGAAGGCAGTGGAGGCCAAGTTAGTGGATATATTTAAGTCAGAGATAGATAGATTCTTGATTAGTGCGGGTGTTAGGGGTTATGGGGAGAAGGCAGGAGAATGGGGTTAGGAGGGAGAGATAGATCGAATGGCGGAGTAGACTTGATGGGCCAAATGGCCTAATTCTGCTCCTATCTCTTATGAACATAGACCTCCAATGATGTCTGCAATTCCGTTTCACTTGAAGAGTTTGGATATTTTTCCATTTTGGATAAAGCCGACTGACCACTGACTACAGAATAGTGCTAGGGAAGTGATTGTTAGCCACTCCTAGAAACTATCCCATCTGGGATTATCTCTAGCCCTGCCCGTTCCAACCAAGCTGGCCCAGCTAGTCTGCATCAAAGATAGACACAAAACCGGAGTCACTCAGCGAGACGGGCAGCATCTCTGGAGAGAAGGAATGGGCGACGTTTCGGGTCGAGACCCTTCCTCAGACTTCCTTGTCTCTTTGGCTCCCTCTCCCCTGGCGCTCGGTCTGAGGAAGGGCCCCGACCCGAAACGTCACCCATTCCTTCTCTCCCGAGATGCTGCCTGTCCCGCTGAGTTACTCCAGCGTTTTGTGTCTTCCTGACAACATCGCCACAGCAACCTCCTCGCCACTGAATACAATCCGTCGTTCCATTCGCTGGTCAAGAAGGGATTTCAGCCAAGCAGTTTCCAATCAAGTTTGTGGTCTTGGATTGCGAATCCTTGCTTTCCTTTTTAAATCGGAGAGTCCAGGACCAGAGGGCACAGGCTCAGAATTAAAGGAGGTTCTGCTGTGTTTTAAGATTCTCTCCGAGCCTCAAGTTCCTTCCGCCAGACCTAGAACGGTTTTATTGTGTCCTGGTGCTTGGGTAAGCAGAGGTGTGGCGTGTGGGGGTTTGCCCGAGAGGCAAGGGTTCATGAGGTGAGCACGAGGGTGTGGGCCAGGTGTTTCCAACCAGGAGTTAGTTATCTGGCATTAGATTAGTTTACGTTCAGAGAAACGGCGCGGGAACAGGCCCTTCGGCCCAACTCACCCACCAGCGATCCCCGCACACTAACACTATTCCACACACCCACTTTTACAGGGACGATTTTACATTTATACATTTATACCAAGCCAATTAATCTACATACCCGCGCGTCTTTGGAGTGTGGGAGGAAACCGGAGCACCCGGAGAAAACCCACGCAGGGGAGAACGTACAAACTCAGTACTGACAGGGGGAGGGGTGGGAAGGAGGGAGAGGGGTGGGAGGGAGGGAGGGGGGAGAGTGGGAGGGGGGGTTGGGTGGGGGAGGGGTGGGATTAACAGGGGAGGGAGCTGATCCAAAACTCCTTTGGAGGCTGGGTTTTGACGATTACCAAAGAAGGTTCAGTCTATCCAAGACTAGTTGGCCGGCACCCAACCCAATCGCTGTTCTGCCGTAAGGCCTGCAATGGGTTAGCTAATCCCAACATGAACCTGGATGAGGCCCACTTTAGATCATTGCCTGATTGTTCTTTGGCAGTCGGACAGGGCAAGAAAAATCAACGTCAAATAAGTGCTTTGTATCGTGTGCTCACTGTAAGCAAAGATACTTCCCGGCGTGTTAACTGTACAGGCGCCTAATCTATTAAGATGCACTTGCCTTCCCCCTCCGTTTCCCCCCCAAACAAATCTGCTTTTGGAAGGTTGTGTAGGAAAATAACTGCCTCAGAAGGCAGTGGAGGCCAATTCTCTGAATGCATTCAAGAGAGAGCTAGATAGAGCTCTTAAGGATAGCGGAGTCAGGGGGTAAGGGGAGAAGGCAGGAACGGGGTACTGATTGAGAATGATCAGCCATGATCACATTGAATGGCGGTGCTGGCTCGAAGGGCCGAATGGCCTCCTCCTGCACCTTTAGTCTATTGTCAGATGCTGGTACACATCGAAGGTAGACACACAATGCCAGAGTAACTCGGCGGGTCAGACAGCATCTCGGGAGAGAAGGAATGGGTGACGTTTCGGGTCGAGACCCTTCTTCAGACTGGTGTCAGGGGAGGGGGTGGGACAAAGAAAGGATGTAGTTGGAGACAGGAAGACAGTGGGAGAACTGGGAAGGGGGAGGGGAAAGAGAGGGACAGAGGAGCTATCTGAAGTTGGAGAAGTCAATGTTCATACCGCTGGGCTGCACAGCTGAAAGGGGTTGATCTGAATGTTCATAAGGTCATAAGTGATAGGAGCAGAATTAGGCCATTCGGCCCATCAAGTCTACTCCGCCATTCAATCATGGCTGATCTATCTCTCCCTCCTAACCCCATTCTCCTGCCTTCTCCCCATAACCCCTGACACCCGCACTAATCAAGAATCTGTCTCTGCCTTTAAAAATATCCATTGACTTGGCCTTCTCTGGCAATGAATCCCACAGATTCACCACCCTCTGACTAAAGAAATTCCTCCTCATCTCCTTCCTAAAGGAACGTCCTTTAATTCTGAGGTATCACAAAATGCTGGAGTAACTCAGCAGGTCAGGCAGCATCTCAGGAGAGAAGGAATGGGTGACGTTTCGGGTCGAGACCCTTCTTCAGACTGATGTCAGGGGGCGGGACAAAGGAAGGATATAGGTGGAGACAGGAAGATAGAGGGAGATCTGGGAAGGGGGAGGGGAAGAGAGGGACAGAGGAACTATCTAAAGTTGGAGAAGTCAATGTTCATACCGCTGGGCTGCAAGCTGCCCAAGCGAAATATGAGGTTCTGTTCCTCCAATTTCCGGTGGGCCTCACTATGGCACTGGAGGAGGCCCATGACAGAAAGGTCAGACTGGGAGTGGGAGGGGGAGTTGAAGTGCTGAGCCACAGGGAGATCAGGTTGGTTAAGGAGGACTGAGCGAAGATGTTGAGCGAAACGATCGCCAAGCCTGCGTTTGGTCTCGCCGATGTAGAGAAGTTGAAATCTGGAACAGCGTTTTTAGGTGCGACCTTTTGTAGACCATTCGAAAACGCCCTGAAATGCAGAGCCACACTTTACAATAATACATTTCTGCCGTGACACGAATCTATCTAGAATGGGTCTCGACCTGAAACGTCACCCATTCCTTCTCTCCAGAGACGCTGAGTGGGAGGTCAGGTTGGTTAAGGCAGACTGAGCGAAGGTGTGGAGCGAAACGATCGCCGAGCCTGTGTTTGGTCTCGCCGATGTAGAGAGGTTGACATCTAGAGCAGCGGATACAATAGATGAGGTTGGAGGAGGTGCAGGTAAACCTTTGTCTCACCTGGAAAGACTGTTTGGGTCCTTGGATGGAGTCGAGGGGGGAGGTAAAGGGACAGGTGTTGCATCTCGTGCGGTTGCAGGGGAAAGTGCCCGGGGATGGGGTGGTTTGGGTAGGAAGGGACGAGTGGACCTTTAATTCTGAGGCTGTGACTTCCGGTCCTGGACTCTCCCACTAGTGGAAACATCCTCTCCACATCCACTCCATGCAAGCCTCCGTGTTCTCCAGGAATTCACTGAGGTGGGTGACGGGAATGACATACACCACCTAATCTGTGGGCAAAACCCTCACGTTACTGTTTACATTAGACTTTAGAGATACAGCGTGGAAACGGGCCCATCGGCTCACCGAGTCCACGCCGACCAGCGATCCCCGCACACGAACACTGTCCCACACACACTAGGTAGGGACAATTTACAATTTTTACTGAAACCAATCAACCTACAAACCTGCACGTCCTTGGAGTGCGGGAGGAAACCGGAGCACCCGGAGAAAACCCACGCAGGTCACGGGGAGAACGTGCAAACTCCGTACAGACAGCACCCGTAGTCGGGATCGAACCCGGGTCTCTGGCGCTGTGAGGCAGCAGCTCCACCCGTTGGGTTCCAAAGTTACCATCGGATTGGAGCTTCTCGTCTAACGTTGCGTGAGCTAGAAACATAGAAAATAGGTGCAGGAGGAGGCCATTCGGCCCTTCGAGCCAGCACCGCCATTCATTGTGATCATGGCTGATCATCCACAATCAGTAACCCGTGCCTGCCTTCTCCCCATACCCCTTGATTCCACTAGCCCCCAGAGCTCTATCTAACTCTCTCTTAAATCCATCCAGTGATTTGGCCTCCACTGCCCTCTGTGGCAGAGAATTCCACAAATTCACAACTCTCTGGGTGAAAAAGTTCTTTCTCACCTCAGTTTTAAATGGCCTCCCCTTTATTCTAAGACTGTGTGTGGCCCCCTGGTTCTGGACTCCCCCAACATCGGGAGCATTTTTCCTGCATCTAGCTTGTCCAGTCAATAGACAATAGACAATAGGTGCAGGAGTAGGCCATTCAGCCCTTCGAGCCAGCACCATTCAATGCGATCATGGCTGATCACTCTCAATCAGTACCCCGTTCCTGCCTTCTCCCCATACCCCCTCACTCCGCTATCCTTAAGAGTTCTATCCAGCTCTCTCTTGAAAGCATCCAACGAACTGGCCTCCACTGCCTTCTGAGGCAGAGAATTCCACACCTTCACCACTCTCTGACTGAAAAAGTTCTTCCTCATCTCCGTTCTAAATGGCCTACCCCTTATTCTTAAACTGTGGCCCCTTGTTCTGGACTCCCCCAACATTGGGAACATGTTTCCTGCCTCTAATGTGTCCAATCCCCTAATTATCTTATATGTTTCAATAAGATCCGCCCTCATCCTTCTAAATTCCAGTGTATACAAGCCCAATCGCTCCAGCCTTTCAACAGTCCTTTTATAATTTTATACGTCTCTATAAGATCCCCTCTCAACCTTCTAAACTCCAGTGAATACAAGCCCAGTCTTTCCAATCTTTCCACGTATGACAGTCCCGCCATCCCGGGGACTGACCTCGTGAGCCTACGCTGCACTGCCTCAAAAGCTACTTCACAGAAGAACACTGTGCGGAGTGGGGAAAGCTGAGCAAAGGAAATGCTGGACAAAAGTGAGACAAAATGCTGGTGTAGCTCAGCGGGACTGGTGGTAACGTCTTGGGCCGAGACCCTTCCTCTGACTGAGAGGGACTCCGTCTGAAGAAGGGGTCTCGTATCGAAACCACAAAGAGTATAAGAAAATAACTGCAGGTGCTGGTACAAATCGAAGGTGTTTATTCACAAAATGCTGGAGTATTAGGATGAGAGGAGATCTTATCGAAACGTATACGATTATTAAGGGGTTGGACACGTTAGAGGCAGGAAACATGTTCCCAATGTTGGGGGAGTCCAGAACAAGGGGCCACACACAGTTTAAGAATAAGGGGTGGGCCGTTTAGAACTGAGATGAGGAAAAACTTTTTCAGTCAGAGAGTTGTGAATCTGTGGGATTCTCTGCCTCAGAAGGCAGTGGAGGCCAATTCTCTGAATGCATTCAAGAGAGAGCTGGATAGAGCTCTTAAGGATAGCGGAGTCAGGGGGTATGGGGAGAAGGCAGGAACGGAGTACTGATTGTGAATGATCAGCCATGATCACATTGAATGGCGGTGCTGGCTCGAAGGGCCGAATGGCCTCCTCCTGCACCTATTGCCTATTGCCTATAACTCAGCGGGTCAGGCAGCATCTCAGGAGAGAAGGAATGGGTGACGTTTCGGGTCGAGGCCCTTCTTCAGGGTCAGAGAGTGGTCGTGTCGGGGGGAAAAGGCAAACGAGAGATCTGGATAGACGGTGGTGTGGAGACATATAGAACAAATGAATGAAAGATGTGCAAAAAAAAGTAACAAACAGCGAACAATGATGGCCTGTTTCCTTTATCATCGTCACTGTATTGCATGTCTTTCAGCCATTTGTTCTACATCTGCGTGCCTTTTCTCCGAGATCTTCGGTTTCCTCCCGGGCTCCAAAGACGTGCAGGTTTGTCGGTTAATTGGCTTGGTAAATGTAAAAATCGCCCCTAGTGTGTGTAGGACAGTGTTGGTGTGCGGGGATCGCTGGTCGGCGCGGACCCGGTGGGCCGGAAGGGCCTGTTTCCGCGCTGTCTCGACCCGAAACGTCGCCCCTTCCTTCTCTCCTGAGATGCCGCCCGACCTGCTGAGTTACTCCAGCAGTTTGTGAATAAATACCTTCGACCTGTACCAGCATCTGCAGTTATTTTCGTACATCTCTCGACATCACTGTCTGCATCTCTCGTTTCCATTTCCCACGAATCTCAGTCTGAAGGAGGGTCCCGACCCGAAACATCGCACGTCCCTTCTCTCCGGAGATGGTGCCTGACCCGCTGAGTTACTCCAGCACTTTGCGCCTATCTCCGGTCTAAAACGGCGTCTGCAGTTCCTTCCTGCACAAGACGCTGAACAAACACGGACTCCTGCTCCCGATTAAAGGCAGGCCTGTGGTTCCGATTAATGTGCACATTTTGTTTTAATGCTGTGTTGTTGAACTGGACGCTGTGCACCAGGACTCTTAATTGGTTCAGTTCAGGCAAACTCCACATGCTGGGTTTTATTTACAAAGCGCTGTGATTCTCTCCTCCCGCTGGTTGATTCATCACCGTTTACAAGACTTTATAAAAATGCCAGGGACTAACTAACTAGCTGGGGTGGACGGAGTTGGAAATGTTCCTCGCTGTCAGAATGGCCAGCAACGTGTCTTGGGAGGTGTGGCAGCGCAGCGGGTAGAGCTGCTGCCTCACCGCGCCGGAGACCCGGGTTCAATCCCGACCACGGGCGCTGTCTGTACGGAGTTTGCACGTTCTCCCCGTTACCTGCGTGGGTTTTCTCCGGGTGCTCCGGTTTCCTCCCACACTCCAAAGACGTGCAGGTTTGTAGGTTATTTGGCTTCAGTAAGATTGTAAATTGTCCCTAGTGTGTGTGTGTGTGTGTGTGTGTGTGTGTAGGATAGTGCTAGTGTACTGGGATCGCTGGTCGACGCGGACTCGGTGGGCCGAAGGGCCTGTTTCCGTGCTGTACCATTAAACTTAACTACACTAAAAATCAAAGATAGGCACAAAATGCCGGAGTAACTCAGCGGGACAAGGCCGCAACTCTGGACAGAAGGAATGGGCGACGTTTCGGGTCGAGATGCTTCTGTCTGAAGAAGGGTCTCGACCCGAAACGTCGCCCATTCCTTCTCTCCAGAGATGCTGCCTGTCCCGCTGAGTTACTCCGGCATTTTGTGCCTATCTTTGATAGTTTTTTTTCTGTCTTCGGTGTAAACCAGTGCCTGCAGTTCCTTCCTAAACTAAAAATCAGCTGGGGGGGGGGGGGGGGGGGGGTCACGATCAAGTGGCCCCAGCAGTGCCACCCAGAGGACGTAAAAGCTGACCTGTTGTCATCTTCTTTGATCCAGGAGGTGTGTTCTGGTGAAGTTCCCCACATTATGAGCCGTGGAAGCAAGGCACTAAAGGTAACAGCAGTCCCACCACAGAACGGTGGCCTTCGCCCCCTGTAACTTTTCACAGTGCAGAACAACCCCCGATTCCCTTCGGCCCATTTAACTCCATACCGGCCCATCAACCCGACCACTAGGTCTCGGGTCGAGAACCTTCTTCAGGCTGAACCCAGTCTGAGGAAGGGTCTCGACCCGAAACGTCACCCGTTCCTTCCCTCCAGAGATGCTGCCTGACCCGCTGAGTTACTCCGGCATTTTGTGCCTGTCTTCGGTCGAAACCAGCGCCTGCCGTTCTTTCGTGCACAACCCCAACCATTTACATTGATCCTACTCTTCACAAAACGATGATGGTGAGGTTATTCACTTTGGAAGTAAGAATAGAAAGGCAGATTATTATCTGAATGGTGTCAAGTTAGGAAGAGGGGGAGTTCAACGAGATCTGGGTGTCCTAGTGCATCAGTCACTGAAAGGAAGCATGCAGGTACAGCAGGCAGTGAAGAAAGCCAATGGAATGTTGGCCTTCGTAACAAGAGGAGTTGAGTATAGGAGCAAAGAGGTCCTTCTACAGTTGTACCGGGCCCTAGTGAGACCGCACCTGGAGTACTGTGTGCAGTTTTGGTCTCCAAATTTGAGGAAGGATATTCTTGCTATTGAGGGCGTGCAGCGTAGGTTCACTAGGTTGATTCCCGGAATGGCGGGACTGTCGTATGTTGAAAGGCTGGAGCAATTAGGCTTGTATACACCGGAATTTAGAAGGATGAGGGGGGATCTTATTGAAACATATAAGATAATTAGGGGATTGGACACATTAGAGGCAGGAAACATGTTCCCAATGTTGGGGGAGTCCAGAACAAGGGGCCACAGTTTAAGAATAAGGGGTAGGCCATTTAGAACGGAGATGAGGAAGAACTTTTTCAGTCAGAGAGTGGTAAAGGTGTGGAATTCTCTGCCTCAGAAGGCAGTAGAGGCCAGTTCGTTGGATGCTTTCAAGAGAGAGCTGGATAGAGCTCTTAAGGATAGCGGAGTGAGGGGGTATGGGGAAAAGGCAGGAACGGGGTACTGATTGAGAGTGATCAACCATGATCGCATTGAATGGCGGTGCTGGCTCGAAGGGCTGAATGGCCTACTCCTGCACCTATTGTCTATTGTCTATTGACCTTTCACAGAGCAGAAGTTCTCCGATTCCCTTCGGCTTAGGAAACAGGCCGTTCGGCCCCTCTGGTTCCATGCCGACCCTCCGCCACTTATTCACATTATTCTTCCATTAATCAGGTTCTTCACAAACTGATGGCTTCGCCTCAAGAAAATCTTCAATGGGCAGTAAAATTCCCATTCACATTTGGCTTAAGGAAACAGGCCTTTTGATCGGAAGTTTAGTGACATGCTGACCGCCAATCAGCTGTGCATATTAATCCCACATCAAGTGGTATAAGACAATAACTGCTGGTACAAATCGAAGGTATTTATTCACAAAATGCTGGAGTAACTCAGCAGGTCAGGCAGCATCTCGGGAGAGAAGGAATGGCCGACGTTTCGGGTCGAGACCCTTCTTCAGACTGACGTCAGGGGGGCGGGACAAAGGGAGGATATAGGTGGAGACAGGAAGATAGAGGGAGATCTGGGAGGGAGGAGGGGAAGAGAGGGACAGAGGAACTATCTAATGACCAAACTGATCTCCCGGTGGCCGAGCACTTCAACTCCCCCTCCCATTCCCAGTCTGACCTTTCTGTCATGGGCCTCCTCCAGTGCCATAGTGAGGCCCACCGGAAATTGGAGGAACAGCACCTCATATTTCGCTTGGGCAGCTTGCAGCCCAGCGGTATGAACATCGACTTCTCCAACTTTAGATAGTTCCTCTGTCCCTCTCTTCCCCTCCCCAGATCTCCCACTATCTTCCTGTCTCCACCTATATCCTTCCTTTGTCCCGCCCCCCCCCCCCTGACATCAGTCTGAAGAAGGGTCTCGACCCGAAACGTCACCCATTCCTTCTCTCCTGAGATGCTGCCTGACCTGCTGAGTTACTCCAGCATTTTGTGAATTAATCCCACATCAATCCCATCCACACGTGGTCAATCACCTTCCTCAAGATCCCACCAATCATCCACACGTTTAGTCCAATCCGCTGAGGCCAATTAACCGACCAACCCGCACGTCTTTGGGATGTGGGAGGAAATCCGGAGCGTCCGGAGGAAACCCACGCGGTCACGGGGAGAACGTGCAAACTCCGCGCACAGGCACAGACGCACGAACACAGACACACGCACAGACAGACAGATACAGACAGTCACAAACACACAGCACCCGAAGTCGGGATGGAACGTGGGTCTCTGGCACTGTGAGGTAGCGACTCTGCCTCGTGGCATTCCCAGACGTTTATCCATTGCAAACTTATGGGAATTTCTGAGACGTTGTGACTTATCAGTGGCTGATTCTACGGACTGTGGATGATGGTGGAGTTTGGTTTAGTTCAGAGATACGGCTCCGGAAACAGGCCCTTCGGCCCACCGAGTCCGCGCCGACCAGCGATCCCCGCACACTAACACTATCCCACACACACCGGGGACAATTTATATTCATACCGGGCCAATTAACCTGCAAACGTTCGCACGTCTTTGGAGTGTGGAGGGGAAATCGGAGATCTCGGAGAAAACCCGCGAGAAGGTACAAACTCCGTACAGACGGCGCCCGTAGTCGGGATCGAACCCGGGTCTCCGGCGCTGTGAGGCAGCAGCTCTACCCGCTGCGCCACCGCGCCGCCCAAGACACGTTGCTGGCCATTCTGGCACAAAGTACATCGACTGTGTCCACCAGCTAGTCCCAGGCATTCTTTAACAAGTCTGGTAAACGGTTCTTCAACCAGTGGGGAGAACAGACAGCGCCTGCAATCAGGACCCGACACTCCATCACCATCTTGCCCACACCGGGGACAACTCGCGTTCATACCGGGCCAATTAACCCACAAACGCACGCACGTCTTTGGAGTGTGGGGGGAACCGCAGATCTCGGGGGGCGGGGGGGAACCCACGGGGAGAACGTGCAAACTCCGCACATTCGGCGCCCGTAATCGGGATGGAACCCGGGTCTCCGGCGCTGTGAGGCAGCGGTTCTACCCGCTGAGCCACCGCCCCGCCTTACTGTATTGGAAGATTAGTTCCGCATTCACTTTTTCAGTCAGAGAGTTGTGAATCTGTGGAATTCTCCGCCTCAGATGGCCAATTCTCTGAATACATTCAAGAGAGAGCTAGATAGAGCTCTTAAGGATAGCGGAGTCAGGGGGTATGGGGAGAAGGCAGGAACGGGGTACTGATTGAGAATGATCAGCCATGATCACATTGAATGGCGGTGCTGGCTCGAAGGGCCGAATGGCCTCCTCCTGCACCTATTGTTTATTAACTGTATTGAATGTCGGGGCCCCGGCTCTGCATGAAGTCGGGACTCGTTGCTCTGACTGACGGAGAGGCCTGACCTGTGTGTGGTGTGTCTGTTTGTTTGTTTGTGCGTGACAGATCAAGCGGGAGCCGGGCAAGAACTCCCGGTGCCTGATGGACCAGGACCTGGTGACCATGTCGGTGCGGGAGCTGAACCACCACCTGCGAGGCCTGACCAAGGACGAGATCGTCAACCTGAAGCAGCGACGCCGCACGCTGAAGAACCGGGGCTACGCGGCCAGCTGCCGGGTCAAGCGGGTGACCCAGCGCGAGGAGCTGGAGCGGCAGAAGGCCGAGCTGGAGCGCGAGGTGGAGAAGCTGGCCGCCGAGAACGCGGGCATGAGGACCGAGCTGGACGCCCTGCGCTCCAAGTACGAGGCGCTGCAGACCTTCGCCAGGACCGTGGCCTGCGGCCCCAACAAGGTCAACACCACCAGCGTCATCACCATCGTCAAGTCGGCCACCTTCCCCCGCTAGCACCGGGGCGGGGGGGAGGGGAGGGACACGCCCACCAATCCCCCCTCCCATGACAACAAAGATGGCCAACCAAAGATGGCCGACGCGTCCACCCCCACAACAGAGCCGGGGGGGAGGGGACACGCCCACCCACCAGCCCCCCCCCTCACATGACAACAAAGATGGCCAACACACCCACCCACCAGCCCCTCCTCACAACAAAGATGGGGAACACGCCCACCCACCAGCCCACCCCCTCACATGACAACAAAGATGGCCAACGCACCCACCCCCACAACAGAGGCGGGGGGGGGAAGGAGGGGCGGGGGGACACACACACACACACCCACCAGCCCCCCCCCCCATGACAACAGTGGGGGAAGGAGGGAAGGGGGCGGGGGAGGGGAATACACCCACCCCCCTCACGACAAAGATGGGGAACCCACCCCCACTACAACAAAGGTGGGGGGGAGATGTGGGAGGTGAGGCCGACACTTATCGCAGTGGGAGGGGGTTGTCCGCTTTTGGGAGGGGGACTGGGGGGGCGGGATTACTTTTCCCGGAAGAACACCGGCGATCCCACGAGATTCCAGCCAAGGCCAAGGCAGCACAGGAGTCGCCAACCTCCCCTTCCCTCCCTTCCGGGACCTTCCACGGACGACGTGACTCGGTCGAGGTGGAGCCCGCGTGTTGTGGGTCGGGTGGGGTTGGGGGAAGAGAGCCATTGTTGGAGTGGAACAGTCTGGGGAACCTCTTCCCCCCCCCCCACCCCACCCCACCCCCCCACTTGAGTGATGCCAATTGGCGGCGCAGCGGTAGAGTTGCTGCCTCGCGGCGCCAAAGACCCGCTGGGTTCCATCGTGACCGTGGACGCTGCCTGCGCGGAGTTTGCACGCTCTCCGGGGGAAGACCCCGGCACAAAACTCCGGAGTGGAAAAACCCAGCGGGTCAGGCACTGCCTCTGGAGAGAAGGAATGGGGCGACGTTTCGGGTGGAGGCCCTTCTTCAGGACTGCTGTACCTCTGAACAATGGCTCTCCAAAGGGGGAAAACTAGGCCTCAACCCGCCGCGAGGCAGCAACTCTACCGCTGCGCCCCAGACTGTTCCCCTCCAACAATGGCTCTCTTCCCCCAACCCCACCCGACCCAATGAAGATGAGACATCGCCTCCGCTTGTCGATGGTGTTATGAAGTCCTCCCTTTTTTTTAATGTGTGAGGCGGTGAGTTCCAGAGGGGGTGTTTTTGGGGAGGGGAGGGGGAGATGTTAGCTTGGCAACTGCCTGCTGACCAGACTATGAGCACAAGGAGGGTTTTTACTGCAGATTTGTCTTGCCATTTGAATGTCTTTTTTTTTATACCGTTTTCTTAATGTGATTCCCCTTCTTTTTGTCTTAATTAACGGAAACACTTATTTATGCAGTCCCATGTGGAAAAAAAACCCAGAGGGGAAAAACCCCCAAATCTCTCCAGGTGACTGACTGCGGCTGCCCGCGTTTCAGAGTGTTTTTGACTGGAACGACTTTTGTCAGTTCTTCGGGAGACTTTAGTTTGGGTTGATCCAGGGACTCAAAAGCTTGAGGATGTCTCTCGCCCGATCTTCAGAACAGGTGCCAGCAAACCAGGACAGAGATTGTTGGGCTTGGTGCTTTTAAAAAACAAAAACAAATGCCTTTTGAGGGAATTAACTGCAGATGCTGGTACAAATCGAAGGCATCACTAAATGCTGGAGTAACTCAGCGGGTCAGGCAGCATCTCAGGAGAGAAGGAATGGGTGATGTTTCGGGTCGAGACCCTTCAGAAGTCACCCATTTCCTCTCTCCTAGATGCTGCCTGACCCGCTGTTACTCCAGTATTTTGCAATGGCTTTTGAGGCATCAATTATTTTCAGGCCACAGCCCGAAACGGTTTAGTTTTAGAGTTTGAAACAGGCCCTTCGGCCCACTGAGTCCACACCGACCAGCGATCCCCGCACGCTAACACTATCCTACACACACACACACACACACACACTGCGGACAGTTTACACTCGTACCGAAGCCAATCGACTTACGGACCCGCACGTCTTTGGAGTGTGGGAGGAAACCGGAGCGCCCGGAGAAATCCCACCCAGGTGTCCGGGTGCTCCGGTTACCTCCCACGCTCCAAAAGACACACAGGTTGGTGTATCGCCTTGGGTTAAAACAATTGTAAATTGTCCCTAGTGCGTGCAGGATAGATAGTGCCAGTGTGCGGGGACCGCTGGTCGGAGCGGACTAGATGGGCCGAAGGGCCTGTTTCCGCCCTGTGTCTCCAAAGTAAAACTGAACTTCTAGCTGGATTGGAACCATAGCACTTAAGTGTAGAGGAGTATTGTGATCAGTCTTGTTCACCCTGCCATGGTTTTAGATGCTGGAAAGAGTGCAGAGAAGATTTACGAGGATGCTGCCAGGACTAGATCACGAGGGGAAAAGATTGGGTGGATGCACATTCGGGGAACCAAGAACCAGAGGATGCAGGTTTAAGGGTCTCAGAAGGGAAAGATTTAATAGGAACCTGAGGGATTCGATTTTCTAACTAAAATAATTCGAGTAACTCAGCGGGTCAGGCTGCATCTCTGGAGAACAGGAATAGGTGACTCCATTTCGGGACAGGGCCCTTATTCAGACTGATAACATTTTAGATCACGGCCCTTCTTCAGACTTTCCAAGACTAGGGGGTGTGATCTATTAGGGAGAGGTTGAGTAGGCTGGGACTCTATTCCTTGGAGCGCAGGAGGATGAGGGGCGATCTTATAGAGGTGTATAAAATCATGAGAGGAATACTTCGGGTAGATGCAGTCTAGTGCCCAGAGTAGGGGAATCGAGGACCAGAGGACATAGGTTTAAGGTGAAGGGGAAAAGATTTAATATGAATCCGAGAGGTAACCTTTTTCACACTGAGGGTGGTGGGTGTATGGAACGAGCTGCCAGAGGAGGTAGTTGAGGCAGGGACTATCCCAACATTTATGAACAGACAGGTACATGGATAGGACAGGTTTGGAGGGATGTGGGCCAAACGCGGGCAGGTGGGACTAGTGTAGCTGGGACATTGTTGGCCGGCGTGGGCGAGTTGGGCCGAAGGGCCTGTTTCCACACTGTATCACCCTGTGATTCTAGTGGCCCCGACCCAAAACGTCGCCGATCCATGTTCTCCAGGGATGCTGCCTGACCTGCTGAGTTGCTCCAGCATTTTTCTGTCTCGCCTCACTGATCAGCTTGATTCTTGCACTCCTGGTTGAAGGTGAAAGGAAGTGTGAGGGACATCTTTGCCTCAGAACACCTTTAGTCATGAAGACAACGGAGGAAAGCGTTTCACAACAATGGCGGACCCACTGTGCAGTCTGACTAGTTCCTTGCAGTTGATATTTGGTAGTGAATCGCAGACCGGATATACTTGACACTAAACCAGTGGAGGGCGGGCAAAATATTATCTTTGGACCGGGATTACACAGCTCAATGTTATGCCTGGCAAGGAGGCTGTGTGTAAATATGTGGAATTAAGGAGGAAAAAATTCATGTCGGGATTCTGTAATTGTGTGCATGTCAACAATTTGGGACTTGCTGCATTTTTATCAAAGGGTAGCGCGGAAACAGGCCCTTCGGCCCACCCAGTCCATGCCGACCAGCGATCCCCGCACACTAACACTATCCTACACACACACACACACACACACACACACACACTAGGGACAATTTCACAATTTTACCAAGGACAATTAACCTACAAACCTGTACGTCTTTGTGGAGTGCGGGAGGAAACCGGGGGGAAACCCACGGGGGGAACGTACAAACTCCGTACAGACAGCGCCCGTGGTCAGGATGGAACCCGGGTCTCTGGCGCTGTGAGGCAGCAGCTCTACCCGCTGCGCCACTGTTTCAACACAAAAGGAAAAGCCACATTACAACTGATGGTTGGCGTAGACAGGTTGAGCCTGTCTCTTTGTAGTGTAGCTCTGGGTGCAGTGTAGATGGGGCACGTTGGTCGGTGTGGGCATGTTGGGCCTGTGTCCACTGTCAGAATTTATCGAATTATAGAGTCATACAAAGGGTTAAATATGTAACCGCAAGGATGGGGAAAGAGAAAAGTGCGTTGGGAACTGCAGATGCTGGTCTAAGTCGAAGGTAGACGCAAAATGCTGGAGTAACTCAGCGCTGATGCTGCCTGACCCGCTGAGTTACTCCAGCACTTGGTGTTCGCAACTGGTGGGTTTAAATGGAACTTGGGTATTGTAAGCAGGAATATCAAGGGAAGTTTAGAGTGCTAGAGTTTGAGGAAGTTTGGGCTGGTACAATAACTTTCGGTATTAATGGGCTGTCTGTAATTGGGACTGGAATATTTCAGTCACACGGGATTTCCATGGCCAGTGTACAATCTGCGTCAGACCCATGGGTTACAAATCGATGGAACTACAGCACGGAGACAGGCCCTTTGGCCCATCTAATCCGTGCCAATTATCGTTCACGGTGGTTCCATGCTATCCCACTTCCCCATCCACACCCTACGAAAGAGGGCAGTTTCCCAGAGGGCAAGGGAGAGAGGGAACGAGGGAGAGAGAACGAGAGAGAATGAGAGAGAGGGTGGAAGAGAGAGAGGGGGGGAAGAGAGAGAGAGGGGGGTGGAAGAGAGAGAGAGGGGGGAAAGATAGAGAGAGGGGGGAAGAGCGAGAGAGAGGGGGGAAGAGCGAGAGGGAATGAGAGAGGGGGAAGAGAGCGAGAGAGTGCAAAGAGAGAGAGGGGGAAGAGAGGGGAAAGAGAGAGAGAGAGAGGGGGAAGAGCGAGAGAGGGGGGAAGAGAGAGGGAGGAGAGAGAGGGAGTGGTAGCGCTGGAGTGATGGGGGGGGGGTGATGGCTGGGGTGGAGATGGGGTAAATGCAAGTAGAATAGAAAGAGCAGAGGATGTGACAGCAATGTGGAATTCTTTGCCACAGAAGGCCATGGAGGCCAAGTCAGTGGGCATTTTTAAGGCAGAGATAGATAGATTCTTGATCAGCACAGGTGTCAGGGGTTATGGGGAGAAGGCAGGAGAATGGGGTTAGGAGGGAGAGATAGACCAGCCACGATTGAATGGCGGAGTAGACTTGATGGGCCGAATGGCCTAATTCTGCTCCGCTGCAAGTCTTAAGAGGGGGGGGGAGGGCAGGTGTGAGAGGGGGATGTGGGGAGGAAATTGGAGAATTTAATGTTCATACCCTTGGGTTGGCAGAATATGGAGTATTGGAAGGAATTGCAGATGCTGGTTTACATCAAAGATAGGCACAAAGTGCTGGAGTAACTCGGCGGGTCAGGCAGCATCTCTGGAGTGTGAGGAATAGGTGACGTTTCGGGTTGAGACCCTTCTTCAGACTGAGAAGGGAGGGAACTAGAGGTATGAAAAGGTTCAGAACAAATCGGAGCCGGCGCCTACCGAGGAAAGGTGGAGCCCACAATGGTCCATTGTTGGCTGTGGAGGAGGTGATAACGGAGGGGATATGTGGATGAGAACAGTGGAACTGGCAGGATGACGAGGGGGAGGGAGGGGCAGGGAGAGCGGGGATACAGGGGTTACTTGAAGTTGGGGAAATCAATGTTCATACCGCTGGATGGTAAGCTGGCCAAGCCAAATACGGGGTGCTGTTCCTCCAATTTGCGTGTGGCTTCTCTCTGGCAATGGAGGAGGCCCAGGACAGAAAGGTTGGTCTGGGAATGGGAAGGAGAGTTAGAATGGTCGGCAACAGGGAGATCCAGCAGTCCTTGGCGGACAATGTACAAGTGTTATGGTTTGTTGGACAACTGAGAAAGGTACATTTGGCTTGGAGAAAGACACAAAGTGCTGGAGTAACTCAGCGGGTCGGGCAGCATCTCTGGAGAGAAGGAATGGGCGACGTTTTGGGTCGAGACCCTTCATCAGGCTGGTTATGGAAAGGGGAAACGAGAGATATAGACGGTTGAGAGATAAAGAACAATGAATGAAAGACGTGCAAAAAAGTAACGATGATAAACCCCTCCCCCACCCATGTCGCACCAGCTTCTCGTTCTCACCCAACAAACAGCTACCATTTATCACCGTTACTTTTTCTGGTGATTCTTTTTCTCGGCTCCCGTAAATGCCCCCCCTTTAGTGTCGGTGAACAACTGGGAGAATCGGAGGGAGCGACAGGCATTTGAGAGAGAATACCTCGAAGGGGAGACGGGGTGGGTGGGGGTGTTTAAACGGAGACTTAATGGGTCGTGCAGGAAGGAAGCGCAGATGCTGGTTTCAACCGAAGATAAGACACAAAATGCTGGAGCAACTCAGCGGGACGGGCAGGAGGGAAGGAACGGGCGACGTTTCTGGTTGAGAGACCCCTCTCCATGAGTGGGTTTGCTCTGCTGAGGGCTAGTGTGGGCCGAATGGCAGCCTGCTGTGTGGCGTTTATGAGTAAAAACCCACCTGAGATTGGGGGGGGGGGGGGGAGAGATGGCCAAGCTGGAAGAGATGGCCAAGCAAGGAAGACCGAGGAAGAGATGTGTTTTCTTTTTTTTTTTCCGAAACAAGGGGACCACAATCTTAATGCAACTTGATCGAATGCAAAGCAATATCAATATACATATATTTTTCTTTAGAAGATGCGCGATATTTATAAACAGAGAGGGTGTTGTTTAAAATATATTTAACCGTCAGACTGACTAAAGACTCAAGCCTTCTGCGTTTGGGACCGCCCTGCCGGGTAACGTAAGCTTATAAGACTTGTGTAGGACAGGATGGGTCGGAATGAAGACCCATGGGCACAGAGATAGTTAGTACGTACAAGAAGTTCACTTTGGTGATTTAAGACGCTGCTCTGACAACTGAATCTATTATTTATTGCATAAATTATTTTCAATTTTTTTTTCTCCTGTCCAATAAAAGTTGTTTGTAGATATAAAAGATGTACTTTTTTATATTATATGACCATGTCTTTAAAAAAAAAAAATCCACATATTTATTGCTTTGTAAAATTAATGTACCTCAATGCATTTATTTTGTATACTGTTCCAATAAAGACATTTTTCCATACATTCTGCGTGCTGCACTTGGCGGTGGTCGGAAGACCAAGGAGAAATCCCTGGAGGATGGGAAAGGCAGACGCCGGCTCACACCGAAGGTAAGGGACGAATGTGCTGGAGTAACTCAGCGGGACAGGCGGCATTCTCCGGAGAGCGGGAATAACGGGAGGCGTTTCGGCACGAGGGCCCTCCTTCAGACTGAGAGTGGCAGGAGAGGGGAGGCACAAGAGATAAGGAAGGGCAAGGTGTGAAAACGAGACATCAAAAGGGATGCCGATCTAGGAGAATGTAGAATAGACCATTGTTGGCTGGGAGAAGGTGACAACGAAGCATTCAGAGATGCCGGGGCCGCAGCTGTTTACAAAATACATTTTAATGATTTAGAAAGGGATTAAAAGTAACGTTAGCAAATTTGCAGATGACACAAAGCTGGGTGGCAGTGCGAACTATGAGGATGCTATGAGGTTGCAGGGTGACTTGGACAGGTTGGGAGAGTGGGCAGATAGTTTAATATGGATAAATGTGAGGATTATCCACTTTGGTGGCAAGAACAGGAAGGCAGATTATTATCTGAATGGTGTCTGATTAGGAAAAGGGGAAGTGCAACGAGACCTGGGTGTCCTTGTTCATCAGTCACTGAAAGTAAGCATGCAGGTACAGCAGGCAGTGAAGAAAACTAATGGCATGTTGGCCTTCACAACAAGAAGAGTTGAGTATGGTAGCAAAGAGGTCCTTCTGCAGTTGTACAGGGCCCTAGTGAGACCGCACCTGGAGTACTGTGTGCAGTTTTGGTCTCCTAATTTGAGGAAGGACATTCTTGCTATTGAGGGAATGTAGCATAGGTTCACGAGGTTAATTCCCAGGGTGGCGGGACTGTCATATGTTGAAAGAATGGAGCGACTAGGCTTGTATATACTGGGATTTAGAAGGATGAGAGGGGATCTTATTGAAACATATAAGATTATTAAGGGATTGGACACGTTAGAGGCAGGAAACATGTTCCCAATGTTGGGGAAGTCCACAACCAGGGGCCACAGTTTTAGAACGGAGGTGAGGAAAAACGTTTTCACTCAGAGTTGTGAATCTTTGGAATTCTCTGCCTCAGAAGGCAGTGGAGGCTGATTCTCTGGATGCTTTCAAGAGAGAGTTAGATAGAGCTCTTAAAGATAGTGAAGGGATATGGGGAGAAGGCAGGAACGGGGTACTGATTGTGGATGATCAGCCATGATCACATTGAATGGCGATGCTGGCTCGAAGGGCCGAATGACCTCCTGCACCTATTGTCTATACATATATATATATATTTGATTTGTAGCTGGAAAGTATACAAATCAGCTACAAATCAAAACATCTACTTTAGAGAAACAGGCCCTTTGGCCCACCAAGTCCATGCCAACTGTGCAGGAAGGAACTGCAGATGCTGGTTTAACTCAAAGATAGACACAAAATGCTGGAGTAACTCAGCGGGTCAGGCAGCATCTCTGGAGAGAAGGAATGGGTGACATTTCAGGTCGAGACCTTAAAAAAGGTCTGAAGAAGGGTCTCGATCCGAAACGTCGCCCATTCTTTCTCTCCAGAGATGCTGCCCGTCCCGCTGAGTTGCTCCAGCATATTGAGTCCGTGCCAACTATCGATTGTGTACAAGAGTCAGGAAGTCATGATGCAGCTTTATTGGACTTTGGTGAGGCCACATTTGGAGCATTGCGGGCGGGCAGTGCTGGTCAACCCGTTACAGGATGTGGTGGCTTTGTAAATGATGCAGAGGAGGTTCACCATAAATGATGCCTGGATTAGAGGGTGTTGACCACAGGGTGTGGTGGGACATACATTGGAGCATTCTCCCTGGATCGTTGTAGGTTGTGGGAAGACCTGATAGATGTTTATAGTGGCGCAGCGGGTAGAGCTGCTGCCTCACAGCGCCCGAGACCCGGGTTCCGTCCCGGCTACGGGTGCTGTCTGTACAGAGTTAAACATAGAAAATAGGTGCAGGGAGAGGCCATTCGGCCCTTCGAGCCAGCACCGCCATTCATTGTGATCATCCACAATCAGTAACCCGTGCCTGCCTTCTCCCCATATCCCTTGATTCCGCTAGCACCTAGAGCTCTATCTGACTCACTTTTAGACAGTTAAGTTTGTTTGTACGTTCTCCCCGTGACCTGCGTGGGTTTTCTCCGAGATCTGCAGTTTCCTCCCACACTCCGAAGATGTACAGGTTTGTAGGTTAATTGGCTTGGTATAAAAATGTAAATTGTCCCTTGTGTGTGTAGGATAGTGTTAGTGTGCGGGGATCGCTGGTCGGTGCGGAATTAGCACAGACTAGTGTGTAGACGTGTAGATTAGTGTAACGTAGATCAGCGTAGTGTAGCTTAGACTAATGTGTAGACGTGTAGAATAGTGTAACGTAGGTTAGTGTAACTTAGATCAGCGTAGTGTAGCTTAGACTAGTGTGGCATAGGCCTGTTTCCACGCTGCATCTCTAAACACATGAAAGTAAGATAAGGCTAGGTTTGTAGGCTAATTAGCTTCTGTAAAATAAATTGTCCCTGATTTCGAAGATAGAAATAGTGTACGCTGGTCGGCGTGGACCCAGTGGACCTGCATTCAAGAGAGAGCTGGATAGAGCTCTTAAGGATAGTGGAGTCAGGGGGTATGGGGAGAAGGCAGGAACGGGGTACTGATTGAGAATGATCAGCCATGATCACATTGAATGGCGGTGCTGGCTCGAAGGGCCAAATGGCCTCCTCCTGCACCTATTGTCTATTGTTTCCACACAGTATATCTCTAAAGAGAGAGTGTTCTAGGGGCTAGCGGAATCAAGGGATACGGGGAGAAGGCAGGCACGGGTTACTGATTGTGGATGATCAGCCATGATCGCAATGAATGGCGGTGCTGGCTCGAAGGGCTGAATGGCCTCCTCCTGCACCTATTTTCTATGTTAAAGAGAAAGTGGGACGAGCTCAGTTGGGCAAGATGGTCGGTGTGGGCCTGCTTCTGTGCTGTGCGACTCCGTGACACACTGATTCTTGGCCCTGCTACCCCCCCCCCCCCCCCCCGGTTCTAAACCAAGGAGCAGGAGCTCTTTGCTTTAATGTGGGCAGGAAGTGTTCCAATGAGATCACCCTTCATTGCTGCCAAACTCAGGGAAAGAGGCCCAGGCCACATGATCACCGGCCAACACCCCTGCACTGAGAGAGCGAGGTTTGCACTCCCTCTGTTGCAAGTGGCTTTAATTGCAAGGAGACGCACACAGCTCCCTGCCACACACCAACCTCGGCCTTAGTTTAGATTAGAGATACAGCGCCGAAACAGGCCCTTCGGCCCACCGAGTCCGTGCCGACCAGCGATCCCTGTACACTAACACTATCCTACACACACACTATAGGGACAAGCCAATTAACCTACAAACCTGTACGTCTAATGGAGTGTGGGAGGAAACCGATGATCTCGGGGGAAAATCCCACGGGGAGGAGGTGCAAACTCCCGTGCCGACGGCGCCCGCGGTCAGGGTGGAACCCGGGTCTCCGGCGGGCGATGTGAGGTGGCAACTCTACCGCTGCACCACCCTGTCGTTTCTGTTTTGAGTTTCCTCACGGTGACTCATCTTGTTTCCCGTCCCCTCCCAGCCTTGGCAACGGGCCCTGCATTGGCTGAGGCCTGCGAGCTGGCAGCAAGGGGCAGCCACGAGGAGAGGCAGCAAAACCACTTGCGTGCAGGGTGGTGCAGCGGTTTACACATTCTCCCTCCCTCCCTCCCATTCCCTCAAACTTTAACCCAAGTAAAAGCCATCAATCCGGTCGGTCTTCACATTTCCCCAGATTACATGGCTGCGGGCTGAAGCGTGGGAGGGAAGCGTTTAAACGCTTAGAAACATAGAAAATAGGTGCAGGAGTAGGCCATTCGGCCCTTCGAGCCTGCACCGCCATTCAATGTGATCATGGCTGATCATCCAGCTCAGTATCCCGTACCTGCCTTCTCTCCATACCCCCTGATCCCTTTAGCCACAAGGGCCACATCTAACTCCCTCTTAAATATAGCCAATGAACTGGCCTCAACTACCTTCTGTGGCAGAGAATTCCACAGATTCACCACTCTCTGTGTGAAAAAAAACGTTCTCATCTTGGTCCTAAAAGACTTCCCCCTTATCCTTAAACTGTGACCCCTTGTTCTGGACTTCCCCAACATCGGGGACATGGTTTACAACATTCTCACAACATGGTTTACACATTCTCCCTCCGTCCCATTCCCTCAAACTTTAACCCAAGTAAAAGCCATCAATCCGGTCGATCTTCACATTTCCAATTGAAGCTCCAATATCTTTGGGAATGTTCTGCTCCACACTACCCCCCCTCCCCCCCCCCCCTCATCACACTAAAGCAGCAGTCCCTGATGTTACCCCAGCATGCATTGCCATTTCCAAAGTTGGGAAGACTTTGTTTCACTCCCCCACCCCCACCCCTCAGAAGGCAGTGGAGGCCAGTTCTCTGAATGCATTCAGGAGAGAGCTAGATAGAGCTCTTAAGGATAGCGGAGTCAGGGGGTATGGGGAGAGGGCAGGAACGGGGTACTGATTGAGAATGATCAGCCATGATCACATTGAATGGCGGTGCTGGCTCGAAGGGCCGAATGGCCTCCTCCTGCACCTATTGTCTATAACCATCTCTTCAGAGTTTGGAGATACATCCCCTAAACAGGCTCCTCGGCCCACTGAGTCCACGCCACCCATGTGCACTAACACTATCCCACACACTAGTTTAGTTTAGTTTTAGAGATACAGACACACAACACGGAAACAGGCCCCTCGGCCCACAGCCACAGAATACAAGGATGTACCTTTATGCTGGAGATGAGGAGGAATTTCTTTAGTCAGAGGGCGGTGAATCTGTGGAATTCATTGCCACAGAGGGCAGTGGAAGCCAACACTATGGGTATTTTCAAAGCAGAGATTGATCTTTGAACACAGAGGGTGGTGGGTGTACGGAACGAGCTGCCGGAGGAGGTAGTTGAGGCAGGGACTACCGCAACGTTTAAGAAACATTTAGGCAGGTACATGGATAGGACAGGTTTGGAGGGATATGGGGCAGGTGTAGATGGGGAGAGGAGGGTGTGATGGGGGGGTATGGGACAGGAAACACAACGCAGTCACAGAGTGAACGTGCAAACTCCACACAGACAGCACTGGAATCCAAGGATTGAACCTTGGACCGTGAAGCTGAGAGATAGACAGTAAACTCAGAGATAGACACAAAAAGCTGGGAGTAGCTCAGCGGGACAAGCAAAATCTCTGGTGAGAAGGAATGGGTGACGTTTCGGGTCGGGACCCTTCTTCAGACTGAAAGTCACGGGGAAAAGGAAAGGAAAGTTATAGACGGCAATGTAGAGAGATTTCGAACATTGAATGAAAGATAGTGAACTCTGTGCACTAACACTATCCCACACACTAGTTTAGTTTAGTTTGAGAGATAGACAATACACAATAGGTGCAGGAGGAGGCCATTCGGCCCTTCGAGCCAGCACCGCCATCCAATGTGATCATGGCTGATCATTCTCAATCAGTACCCCGTTCCTGCCTTCTCCCCATACCCCCTGACTCCGCTATCCTTAAGAGCTCTATCCAGCTCTCTCTTGAATGCATTCAGAGAATTGGCCTCCACTGCTTTCTGAGGCAGAGAATTCCACAGATTCACAACTCTCTGACTGAAAAAGTTTTTCCTCATCTCAGTTCTAAATGGCCTACCCCTTATTCTTAAACTGTGGCCCCTGGTTCTGTACTCCCCCAACATTGGGAACATGTTTCCTGCCTCTCACGTGTCCAACCCCTTAATAATTTTATACGCTTCGATAAGATCCCCTCTCATCCTTCTAGATTCCAGTGTATACAAGCCCAGTCGCTCCAGTCTTTCAACATACGACAGTCCCGCCATTCCGGGAATTAACCTAGTAAACCTACGCTGCACGCCCTCAATAGCAAGAATATCCTTCCTCAAATTTGGAGACCAAAACTGCACACAGTACTCCAGGTGCGGTCTCACTAGGGCCCTGTACAACTGCAGAAGGACCTCTTTGCTCCTATACTCAACAGATACAGAGACACAACGCGGAAACAGGTGCTTCGGCCCACCGAGTCCGTGCGGGGGGGGGGGGCCACAGCCACAGAATAAAAGGACGTACCTTTATACTGGAGACGAGAAGGAATTTCCTCAGCCAGAGGTTGGTGAATCTGTGGAATTCATTGCCACAGACGGCAGTGGAAGCTGTAAGTCCAGCCAACCAAAACCTCTCGCAGTGTAACCAGCAGCCTGTTTTCATAAGGAGACAGTTCTTGCTATTGAGGGAGGGCAGCGTAGATTCACCAGGTTAATTCCTGGGATGTCGGGACTGACATATGATGAAAGAATAGATCGGCTGGGCTTATACTTTTTGGAATTTAGAAGGATGAGAGGGGATCTTATAGAAACATATAAAACTCTTTAGGGATTGGACAGGCTAGATGCAGGAAAAATGTTCCCCATGTTGGGGGAGTCCAGAACCTGGGGTCACAGTTTAAGAATAAGGGGTAGGCCACTTAGGACTGAGATGAGCAAAACACTTTTCACCCGGAGAGTTGTGAATCTGTGGAATTCGCTGCCACAGAAGGCAGTGGCAGTGGATGTTTTCAAGAAAGAGTTAGATAGAGCTCTTAGGGCTAACGGAATCAAGGGATACGGGGAGAAAGCCCATAGAGTATTGATTGATGATCAGCCATGATCATATTGAATGGCAGTGCTGGCTCGAAGGGCCGAATGGCCTCCTCCTGCACCTATTTTCTAAGTTTCTAAAACGCACAGCAAAAATCTCAAATCTTCCCCAATTAACTTTCAGTTGGGAAAGGAACAAGTCGGTATAAGATCTTTTATTCACTTTTTGCCGAGGAACATCACAAGGACCGAAATAGAAGCAGCTTCCTTGAGTTCATATACACAAATGGCAGCTAAAGATACAAAACTAGGTGCTTCTGTCAACTTTATATCATACATTATTTCAATATATATATACTATGTACAATATCACACCACAGTCCCGTCAATACACATTTCTCGTCCTACCCTCAGCCCTACCTGACCCCCCCCCCCCCCCCCAGTAACCTGCGGTCCCCAATCTCCAAGCCCGTCTTTGAGACCCTCACAGAAGACTTCAGAAAGGTTTTGTCAGCGCGCACGGAGGCCAGAATGAAACTGGAAGCAGCAACCAGGCATTTTGACTCTTTTGCAAATACAAAAATTAAAACGCAAAGCAGAAATTAAAAAAGTCAAATTTACCCCTGAACGCAGAGACGAGTGAAGCCGCTGTTGCTTGGCTGGAGAGCAACCCAAGACACACACAAAATGCTGGAGTAACTCAGCTGAGCAGGCAGCATCTCTTTCGGGCCGAGACCCTTCTTCAGTCTTCTTCGTAAGTGATAGGAGCAGAATTAGGCCATTCGGCCCATCAAGTCTACTCTGCCATTCCAACTTGGCTGATCTATCTCCCCCTCCTAACCCCATTCTCCTGCCTTCTCCCCATAACCCCTGACACCCGCACTAGGGTAGACAGTGGAGATAGGAGGGGGTGGGGGACAAGAAACCCTTCTTCAGAGCAACCCAGGTCTACAATCCTCTCTGTGTCTCTCTCTCGCGCACGGGACAAATATCCCAAATGCATGCCGAGAGGTTTGCAGGGACAGGGCATCTTTCCACCTGTTGACCTCCAAAGACTCAGATATCTTAAGGTCATAAGTGATAGGAGCAGAATTAGGCCATTCGGCCCATCAGGTCTACTCCGCCATTCAATCATGGCTGATCTATCTCTCCCGCCCAACCCCATTCTCCTGCCTTCTCCCCATAACCCCTGACACCTGTAACTAATCAAGAATCTCTATCTCTGCTTTAAAATTATCCACTGACTTGGCCTCCACTGCCTTCTGCGGCAACGAATTCCACAGATTCACCGCCCTCTGACTGAAGAAACTCCTCCTCGTCTCGTTGTTAAAGGAACGTCCTTTAATTCTGAGGCTGTGTGTGACCTCTGGTCCTAGACTCTCCCACTAGTGGAAACATCCTCCCCACATCCACTCTATCCAGGCCGTTCACTATTCGAAGTGGCAAGAGGTTTACTGGCCTGATCTACAAAAAGATATCTCGTTCCCTCAGATACGCGCATCAAGATTGTTGTGGACCAGTGATGGGGTATGGTCTCTCCTTGAGCGGTGGCCTTACTAAATCAGAACGTCTCAAATCCAGGAAGAGCAAGGGGGACATTACTTTTCCATGCTGGAACTCATTTCGGGAAGAAAGTCCGGAGAGGTGGGGGGGGGGGGGGGGGGAGAAGAAAAAGCTTAAAACGTAATTGTTCAAAAGACATCTAGCATTTGGTCTCCAAATTTGAGGAAGGATATTCTTGCTATTGAGGGCGTGCAGCGGAGGTTTACTAGGTTAATTCCCGGAATGGCGGGACTGTCGTATGTTGAAAGACTGGAGCGACTAGGCTTGTATACACTGGAATTTAGAAGGATGAGAGGAGATCTTATCGAAACGTATAAGATTATTAAGGGGTTGGACACTTTAGAGGCAGGAAACATGTTCCCAATGTTGGGGGAGTCCAGAACAAGGGGCCACAGTTTAAGAATAAGGGGTAGGCCATTTAGAACTGAGACGAGGAAAAACTTTATCAGTCAGAGTTGTAAATCTGTGGAATTCTCTGCCTCAGAAGGCAGTGGAGGCCAGTTCTCTGAATGCATTCAAGAGAGAGCTGGATAGAGCTCTTAAGGATAGCGGAGTCAGGGGAGAAGGCAGGAACGGGGTACTGATTGAGAATGATCAGCCAAGATCACATTGAATGGCGGTGCTGGCTCGAAGGGCCAAATGGCCTCCTCCTGCACCTATTGTCTATTGTCTATTGCAGGAAAACCTAACTCACTGCCACAACGCCAATGAGCATCGCAACCTCCATTATCAGAGGACTTTGGTTGGGACGCATTTGGAGTATTGCGTGCAGTTCCGGCCACCCCCATTACAGGAAGGATGTGGAGGCTTTGGAGAGGGTGCAGGGGATGGTTAACCAGAACGCTGCCTGGATTAGAGGGTTCCAGCTACAGGGAGAGGTTGGAAAGACGGCTTGTTTTCTCTTGAACGTCGGAGGCTGAGTGAAGACTTGATAGAATATATATATATATACATATAGTTCTATCTATCCATGCTTCTCATAATGTTACATACTTCTATCGGTTCTTCCTTCGACCTCTGGCGCTCCAGAGAAAACGACTCAAGATTGTCCAAAAGGCCACAAAGTGGGACAGACAGCGTCTCTGGAGAATGTGAAGAGGTGATGTTTCAGGTCGAGACCATTCTTCTGAAGAAGTCTGAAGAGGGATCTCGACCCGAACAGTCTGAAAAAGAGTGTCGACCCAAAATGTCACCCACCCATGTTCTCCAGAGATGCTCCCCCACTTTGTGCCCTCTTGCGTATTAACCAGCATCTGCAGTTCTTTGCTTCTAGCGCAAGGGTGGCGAATCTGTGGGATTCGTTGCCGCAGAAGGCTGGATGAAGGAGGGGGGGGGGGGGGGGGCAGATCAATGTATATTTTTGAGGCGGAGATTGATAGATTCATGATAAGTTCCAAGTGTCAGGGGTTATGGGGGGGAAGGCAGGAGAAGGAAAGGGGTTGAGAGAGAAAGATAGATCAGCCACGGTTGAATAGCAGAGATGGGCCGAATGGCCGAATTCTGCCCCTACAACTTAGAACTTTGTCCAATCTCCCCTTGAGGCTAACAACACCTGAACCAGGCAACTAACGTTTTAGGTTCATTAATGCCAAAGATGAGGACTACACAGGACCTGAACATTCTTACACTGGAACCAAATATTTACTCTTGGATGTCTCTCTCGTGCAAGGTTTTGATGGGGTTAACGCCCAGGACTGTGAGAAAACCTTAACTAAAGGGCAAGAAAAGAATGAATCGCTCGCAGTTCCGCAAACAAGAAACCACGACCCAGGCTTTCCAGCTGGCACAACGATGGCCAAATTAGAGTTTTCTTTTCAAATAAAGGCACATGATGGTAGGGTCCTGGAGGCAAGGCCAACAGTTCAATGGACAGTGCGGAACAGGTCAGCCCAAAGTACAACGAGGATGAGATATCCGGCTTCAACCGGGGGCAAGGGAAGTATCGTGGGACTAATATTGAGGCATTTCGCTTGGGTAGCTTACACCCCAGCGGTATGAACATTGACTTCTCCAACTTCATGATAGTCCCTGCTTTCCCTCTCTATCCCCTCCCCCTTCCCAGTTCTCCCACTAGTCTCCCTGTCTCCGACTACATCCTTTATTTGTCCCGCCCCCTCCCCCTGACATCAGCCTGAAGAAGGGTCTCGACCCGAAACGTCACCCATTCCTTCTCTCCCGAGATGCTGCCTGACCTGCAGAGTTACTCCAGTATTTTGTGTCTACCTTCGACACAAAATGGCCGAGTAACTCAGCGGGACGGGCAGCATCTCTGGAGAGAAGGAATGGGTGACGTTTCGGGTCGAGACCCTTCTTCAGACTTTCCTTAGGTACAGAAGTGTGAAAACGCTTCAGATTCAGGGACAGTTTTGTCCCAGCTGTTATCAGGCAACTGAACCATCCTACCAACAACTAGTGTAAGAAAATAACTGCAGATGCTGGTACAAATCCAAGGTATTTATTCACAAAATGCTGGAGTAACTTAGCAGGTCAGGCAGCATCTCGGGAGAGAAGGAATGGGTGACGTTTCGGGTCGAGACCCTTCTTCAGACAAAATTCTGAAGTAACTCAGCAGGTCAGGCAGCATCTCGACCCGAAACGTCACCCATTCCTTCTCTCCTGAGATGCTGCCTGACCTGCTGAATAACTCCAGCATTTTGTGAATAAATACCAACAACTAGTGAGCTACTATCTACCTCATTGGAGATCCCCGGGCTGTTTGATCGTTCTTTACAGGCTTAACCTTGCACTAAACGTTATTCCCATTCTCCCCATTATCATGTATCGGTACACTGTGGACGGCTGGATTGTAATCGTGTATTGTCTTT
The DNA here is from genome assembly GCF_053455715.1 of Rhinoraja longicauda. Lineage (NCBI taxonomy): Eukaryota > Metazoa > Chordata > Chondrichthyes > Rajiformes > Arhynchobatidae > Rhinoraja > Rhinoraja longicauda. Next base: position 13,528,901 of record NC_135992.1, on the reverse strand, counting down.
CCGCTGACTGGTTAGCGCGCAACAAAAAGCTTTTCACTGTACCTCGCAGTCACCCTTTCACATCAGTTTTTTCCCCCCACTTTCTCACCCACTCCCCTCACACTGGGGGCAATGCACAGAGGGCACCCGGAGACAACCCACGCGGTCACTGGGAGAGCTCCATGCAGACAGCACCAGACGTCAGGATCAAAACGCAGGTCTCTGGTGCCGAGGCAGCAGCTCCACCTGCTGCACAACAGTGCCGCCCAAATTGAAAACTTCCAGTTAAATCCCGAGATAAAAGGAGAGAGGGGGAGAGAGGGGATGAGAGCAAGAGGGTGAGAGAGGGTGCGAGGGGAGAAAGGGGGAGAGGGAGGGGGATAGAGGGGGCAGAGGGAAAGGGGGGGAGGGAAAGAGGGAGGAGGGAAAGGGGGGGAGAGGGAAAGAGGAGGAGAGGGAAAGGGGGGAGAGGGAAAGAGGGAGGAGAGGGAAAGGGGGAGAGGGAAAGAGGGAGGAGAGGGAAAGGGGGGAGAGGGAAAGGGGGGAGAGGGAAAGAGGGGGAGAGGGAAAGGGGGGGAGAGGGAAAGGGGGGGGAGAGGGAAAGAGGGGGAGAGGGAAAGGGGGGGAGAGGGAAAGGGGAGAGGGAAAGAGGGGGAGAGGGAAAGGGGGGGAGAGGGAAAGAGGGAAAGGGGAGAGGGAAAGAGGGGAGAGGGAAAGGGAAAGGGGGGGAGAGGGAAAGGGGGGGAGAGGGAAAGGGGGAGAGGGAAAGGGGGAGAGGGAAAGGGGGGGAGAGGGAAAGAGGGAGGAGAGGGAAAGGGGGGGAGAGGGAGGAGAGGGGGGAAGAGGGAGAGAGGAGGTGAGAGAGGGAGGGGGAGAGCAAGAGGGTGAGAGAGGGTATGAGGGGAGAAAGGGGAGAGGGAGGAGGAGAGGGATAGAGGGGGCAGAGGGAAAGAGGGGGGGAGAGGGGAAGAGAGCAGGGGGAGAGGGAGAGAGGGGGGAGAGGGGGAGGAGAGGGTGCGAGGGGAGAGAGGAGAGAGAGAGGGAGAGAGAGGGGGGCGAGTGAGAGAGGAGAGTGGGGGAGAGATGGGGCGAGGGGGGGAGGGAAAAAGGGGGGAGTGAGAGGTAGAGGGAGAGGGAGCGAGAGGCTCCAAAGAGGGTAAAAAGCCACGATGCCAGTGTGGCCGAGCTTCCATTGAAGCCTCTTACCTGCCCCCAAACCTTCCCCTCCCCAATGGTGGAATGGGCTGCATTTTGCTAGCACCAACCTCTTGTTGGACCCCTGGGCAGAGTCCCCTCCAGATGCCAGCACCAATTCCATGCCCTGCGTCAGGCACGGACAGGGCATGGAAAGAACCTGTCGCTACTGCGACCCCCTGTCTCTGTCGGGCCGACTACCTAGAAACACAACAACTCCAGCACATCAAAAATAAAAGTTCACATTGGTAAAACAACGTCACGTTGGCCTGTATTGGTTGATGCTCTTCTGTCAGAAGGCAATGATCCAATTGCAAAGCCAAAATGGACACAAGAGTGCTGGAGTAACTCAGCGGGTCAGGCAGCATCTGTGGAGAACGTGGATGGGTGACGTTTCACAGAGTGCTGGAGTAACTCAGTGGGTCAGGCAGCATCTGTGGAGAACGTGGATGGGTGACGTTTCGGGTCGGGGGCTCCTCCTCGGTCTGGCGCTGACGGACCTGCCGAGTTACTCCAGCACTTTGGCGTTTTTTTTCCTTCTCCTTTGTACACCAACCGGCGCCTGCGGTTCCCCGGGTAAAATGGCCGCCGGCCTCCACGGCCGATCGCGGGAGGTTGGAAGAGTGGTGGCCCCGCAGCTCGCCCTCTCTCTCTCTCTCTCTCCCTCTCCCAGACGGTCTCAGAATTCGTCGTCCGAGCTCAGGAGGAGGGTCTTCTCGGTGTCCCGGACGCTGGTGGTGCTGTGAGTGCGGGAGACGGCGTGGTGGCCCTGGTGCCAGGGAGTGCTGCGGTCCAGGGTGGACTGCTGGGTGTACTGCTGGTAGGCGGGGGAGAAGTTGTGGATGGCGTCCTGGACAATGTCGTTCGGGTTCATCGTCTCCTTCAGGCTGCTGGAGATGCTCTTCATTGGGGCGCAGCGTCCTGTGGGGTGGGGGGGGGGGGGGGGAGGGGCAAGCAGAGGCTTAATACACAATGGAGAGTCCACCCAATACACAGCCCCTTCACTTCTCAGGTTTCGGCGGTAGAGTTGCTGCCTTACAGTGTCAGAGACTCGGAACTGCAAGCAGGAGGAGGGAGGAGGTGGTGTACCTACGTATTTTGTAGGTATAAAATTATAAAAGGAATGGACAAGCTAGATGCAGGAAAAATAATCCCAATGTTGGGGGAGGTCCAGAACCAGGGGGGGCCACACAGTCTAGCTTTTGTCCAGCATTTCCTGTGCTCAGCGTTCCCCACTCCGCACAGAGTTCTTCTGAGAAGTAGCTTTTGAGGCAGTGCAGCGTAGGCTCACGAGGTCAGTCCCCGGGATGGCGGGACTGTCATACGAGGAAAGATTGGAAAGACTGGGCTTGTATTCACTGTAGTTTGGAAGGATGAGAGGGGATCTTTATAGAGACGTATAAAATTATAAAAGGACTGGACAAGCTAGATGCAGGAAAAATAATCCCAATGTTGGGGGAGTCCAGAACCAGGGGGCCACACACAGTCTAAGAATAAAGGGGAGGCCATTTAAAACTGAGGTGAGAAGAAACTTTTTCACCCAGAGAGTTGTGAATTTGTGGAATTCTCTGCCACAGAGGGCAGTGGAGGCCGATTCACTGGATGAATTTAAAAGAGAGTTAGATAGAGCTCTAGGGGCTAGCGGGATCAAGGGATATGGGGAGAAGGCAGGCACGGGTTACTGATTGTAGATGATCAGCCACAATCACAATGAATGGCGGTGCTGGCTTGAAGGGCCAAATGGCCTCCTCCTGCACCTATTTTCTATGTCTATGTTTTCTATGACCCGGGTTCGATCCTAACCACGGGTGCTGTCTGTACGGAGTTTGTACGTTCTCTCCGTTTTTAGTTTAGAGACATAGCATTGAAACAGGCCCTTCGGCCCACCGTGTCCACACTGACCATCGATCACCCATTCACACTAGTTCTATGTTATCCAACGTTCTCACCCACTCTACGCACTAGGTGACAATTTAACAGAGGGCAATTAACCTACAAACCCGCGCATCTTTGGAGTGTGGGAGGAAACTGGAGCACCTGGGGGAAACCCACGTGGTCACGGGGAGAACTTGCAAACTCCACATGCACAGGCAGCACCCGAAGTCGGGATCGAACCAGGGTCTCTGGCGCTGCGAGGCAGCAACTTGCCCAACTCTGCCTGATGGCAGGTACATCCCACCACAGACCGGGACACAAAACCTTTGCAGGAGGACGAGGGGTGATCTTATAGAGGTGTATAAAATCATGAGAGGAATAGATCGGGCAGATGCACAGAGTCTCTTGCCCAGAGTAGGGGAATCGAGGACCAGAGGACATAGGTTCATGGTGAAGTCAAAAAGATTTAATACGAATCTGAGGGGTAACCTTTTCACACAAAGGGTGGTGGGTGTGTTGAACGAGCTGCCAGAGGAGGTAGTTGAGGCTGGGACTATCCCAAGGTTGAAGAGACAATTGACAAGGTTGAAGGGACAGGTACATGGATAGGACAGGTTTGGAGAGATGTGGACCAAACATGGGCAGGTGGGACCAGCGTAGCTGGGACATGTTGGCCGGTATGGGCAAGTTGGGCCGAATGGCCTGTTTCCACACTGTATCACTCTCTGAGTCTTTGACCCATTCCAGGTACGTTCTCACCAGCGTGGGACAAGGTTGTGGCAAGATGTCTTTATTTTTGCACAAATGCAATCATAGTAAACATACCATCTGCTTCCCTCATTCCCAGCCAAGTGTTCTCCGCTGGCAACAGCCTCAGAAAAAATGGGAATTAGAAATTCATTTGTTCACGGGGTGTGAACACAAGACATAGGAGCAGAATTAGGCCATTCAGCCCATCAAGTCTACTCTGCCACTCAATCGTGGCCGATCTATCTCTCCCTCCTAACCCCATTCTCTCCATAACCCTCTGACACCCGCACTAATCAAGAATCCGTCAATCTCCCCGTTAAAAATGCCCATTGACGGCCTCCACAGCCTTCGGTGGCAATGAATTCCACAGATTCACCACCCTCTGACTTAAGAAATTCCTCCTCATCTCCTTCCTAAAGGAACGTCCTTTAATTCTGAGGCTGTGACCACTGGTCCTAGACTCTCCCACTGGTGGAAACATCCTCTCCACACCCACTTGTGTAAGAAGGAACTGCAGATGCTGGTTTAAACCGAAGATAGACTGGAGTAATTCAGCGGGTCAGACAGCACCTCTGGAGAAAAGGGACAGGTGGCGTTTAGGGGTCGAGACCCTAAAAGTCACCTGGTCTCTTTCTCCAGAGATGCTGTCCGAACCGCTGAGTTACTTCAGCTTTTTGTGTGTCTCTCTCTCCACGCCCACTCTAAACATGGAGACATTTGCTCAACTATCGCACGCAGAATAAAAAGGTAAACGAAGCCTACCGTATGGGCCATACGCCAGCACTGTCCCGGGTGAAAGATTGGCAGAAGCAAGAGACAGACAGAGAAAAGACAAAGTGAGAGAGGCTGAGAGAAAAGTACCCTGCCCCTAACAAACCCCTAACAAACACCACCCAGAACCAGGACACATATAAACAGTGAGAGGAATAGATCGGGTAAATGCACAGAGTTTTTTACCCAGAGTCAGGGAATCGAGGACCAGAGGACTTAGGTTCAAGGCGAAGGGGAAAAGATTTAATAGGAATCCGAGGGGTAACTTATTCACACAGAGGGTGGTGGGTGCATGGAACAAGCTGCCAGAGGAGGTAGTTGAGGCTGGGACTATCCCATCATTTATCTATAGGTGACGTTTCAGGTCGGGACCCTTCTTAAGATTAGACGTGGATAGTTGACATTTTGGGTCAGGATCTATCTTCAAACTGGACATTAATTAATCGGTGATGTTTCAGGTCGGGACCCTTCTTCAGATTGGACATGGATTGGTGACGTTTCGAGCCGAGATGCTTCTTTAGACTTTGACGTCACATTTACGGGGATCACCTGTCCGTTACTGACATTTGGGAAAACCCAAACTCCGTTTCCCTGGCGCTTCCATGGTGAGGTTTGAACCCCACATCCTCCGCACTCACCCCCTTCCCCAACGAAGGGGGGGGGGGGGGGGCAAGGAGTTGACGAGACAAGCTTCTCAGACGTCCCACAGGCAAAGAGGACCCGGCGTGGGGGGGGGATTGTCGTGGGGGGGGGGGGAGAACAAAGGAGGACCTGGTGTGGGGGGATCGCCGTGGGGGGGGGAAAAGAACAAAGGAGGACCTAGTGTGGGGGGGATCACCGTGGGTGGGGGGAAGGACAAAGAAGGACCTGGTGTGGGGGGATTGCTGTGGGGGGGGGGGGAGAACTAAGGAGGACCCCGTGCGGGATACTTTGTAACTCTGTCGGTGCCCTTTATGTGGTGACTCTTTGCATACCTTAGGTGTGCAAAGCAAAGAATACCACTGTGTGTATCCTGTGTTCTCCCTCCCCCTCCCATGTTCCTGGGGGCCCATCCTTGAGCGCCAGAACGCGGCGACTGTCGGCCCGAGCCCCCGGCCGCGCTTACCTTGCGCGTCCACCCGCTTGTCCCTGTACACCTTGGAGGTGAAGGCGTAACGCAGAGCGATGGCGGCGAAGAACATCTCGATGCAGACGATGAAGTTCTGGTAGCCGGCGGCGACGGTCCCTTCACCCACGGACACGTCAGCCAAGGCAATCTTCGGGATGGCTCCGCACTTTTCCAGAATGGCCAACAGCATTCCTGATGGGAGGGGGAGGGAGACAAACAATAGTCAGCCCAACTTCCCAAATACAAGGGCCCGTCAGGAGATTGGGTGTATGTGCACCTTGGTCAGCATGGACAAGTTGGTCCGAAGGGCCTGATTCTGAGCAGTATGACTCAACCATCATTAAATGGAGGCCTGGGCCTATGCTCATACATCTGTCCAACAGCAGAGGGCACTCTTGAGCTCTGGCCCAACACAGTGAATCCTACAGGCGACCTAAACCACAATGCTTGCTTTAGACTTTGGAGATACAGCACAGAAACAGGCCCTTCGGCCCACCGAGCCCGCGCTGAGCACCAATCACCCCGCACTACCCTACACACACTAAGGACAAATTTACAATTTTACTGAAGCCAATTAGCCTACAAACCCGCACGGCTTTGAAGTGCGGGAGGAAGCCGGAGCACCCCGATGTTCTTGTGTCCTGGTTCTGGGTGGTGTTTGTTAGGGGCAGGGTACTTTTCTCTCAACCTCTCTTCACTTTGTCCGAGTCTACGTGCCCGTGAGGCTGCTGAAAGGGGGATTTTCACTGTACCCGCCCCTCACCGTACTTGTGCAGAGGACAATAAACTCAACTTGGGCTGCAGTTAGGGGTTGCCAACTATCTCACTCCCAAATACGGGACAAGGTGACGTCACCGCCCCGCCCGCGCCCCACGTGACCTCACCCAGCCAGCGGCCACGTGCTCCCGCTCCACCAGCGGCGGCCGCCCGGGGCCGGGAGGCGGGTTGCTACGTAGCCTCCGTCAGGTGGCGTCCTGGGCAGACTGTCCGGAGCTAAAATGTCGGAAACCTAAGAGTTTCAGGACCTAATCTGTCAGGAACTACAGCATCCGGGCCTACAGCGCCCCCCGGCCCTACAGCGCCCCTTACCCCCCCCGGACAAGGGCGGTCCCGTACGGGACAAACCAACTGAGCCCAAAATACGGGATGTCCCGGCTAATACGGGACAGTTGGCAACCCTTGCTGCAGTGTAGTGTAATTCTAAGATGGTCGGTGTGGACTTGGCGGGCTGAAGGGCCTGTTTCCATGCTGTATGCTATGGCAAGCATTTAAATCATACGGTCCCAACATAAATATATAGCAGCCCCTCCCTTGCCAAGAGTCCCATCATCTTCTCATCATTAGCTCTCAGAGCAACAAAACAAGATAAAGTATAGAATAAGATCTTAACTGATAGGAGCAGAATGAGGCCATTTGGCCCATCAAGTCTACTCCACCATTCAATCATGGCTGATCTATCTCTCCCTCCTAACCCCATTCTCCTGCCTCCTCCCCTTAATCTCTGACACCTGTAAGGTGCAGGAGTGCGAAAACGCACAGCTCCAGATTCAGGGACAGTTTCTCCCCAGCTGTTATCAGGCAACTGAACCATCCTCCCAACAACCAGTCCTGAACGTCTATCAACCTCATTGGTGACCCTCAGACTATCTTTGATCGGACTTTGCTGGCTTTACCTTGCACTAAACGTTATCCCCTTATCTTTTATCTGTGCACTGTAAACGGCTCGATTGTAATCACGTGTTGACTTTCCGCTGACGGGATTGTGTGCGGCACGGTGGCGCAGCGGGTAGAGTGTTGCTGCCTCACAGCGCCGGAGACCCGGGTTCAATCCTGACTACGGGTGTTGTCTGTACGGAGTTTGGATGTTCACCCCGTGTAAGTTTTCTCCGAGATCTTCGGGTTTCCTCCCACACTCCAAAGGCGTGCGGGTTTGTTGTAAAATGTGTAGGATAGTGTTAGTGTGCGGGGATCGCTGGTCTCATGGTCTCGGTGGGCCGAAGGGCCTGTTTCCGCGCCGTCTCTCAAACTAAACTGAACGCTTTTCACTGTACATGGGAGATGGTCTTGGAGGTGAAGATGCTCCTCAAACTGCGGAGCATCCTGGACAATACAGCTCACCCCCCTCCATGACACACTGGTCAACCTGAGGAGCACCTTCAACAACAGACTGGTCCCACCAAGATGCAGCACAGAACGCCACAGGAGATCCTTCTTCCCTGTGGCTATCAAACTGTACAACTCCTCCCCCTTCTGTCGTGGGGTAGACTGAGACTGACCCCCCTCCTCTCCCCAATCCTTTCCACTCATCACTTTCATTTCATTTCATGTATTTTGTGTTTTTATGACTGTTGGTAGATCAATTTCCCTCCTGGGATATATGAAGTTTAGCTTAGCTTGGCTTAGAGATACAGCGCGGTAACAGGCCCTTCGACCACCGAGTCCCCACCGACCGTTTCTCCATTTAGAACGGAGATGAGGAAAAAACCTTTTCAGTCAGAGAGTTGTGAATCTGTGGAATTCTCTGCCTCAGAAGGCAGTGGAGGCCAATTCTCTGAATGCATTCAAGAGAGAGCTAGATGGAGCTCTGAAGGATAGCGGAGTCAGGGGGTATGGGGAGAAGGCAGGAACGGGGTACTGATTGAGAATGATAAGCCATGATCACATTGAATGGCGGTGCTGGCTCGAAGGGCCGAATGGCCTACTCCTGCACCTATTGTCTCTTGACCGGCGATCCCCGCACATTAACACTATCCTACATACACTTGGAACATCTTTTTCTTTACACACATGCACCATGCCAATTAACCTGTACGTCTTTGGAGTGTGGGAGGAAACCGAAGATCTCGGTGAAAACTCACGCGGTCACGAGAACGTACAAACTCCGTGCGGACAGCAGCCGTAGCTGGGATCGAACCCGGGTCTCCGGTGCTTCCAGCGCCGTAAGGCAGCGACTCTACCACTGCGCCACCGTGGCCGCCCTGGTTCGATCGTACCCGTGACGCTAAACTGAACTGAACGGAGACAACTTAGGAAAAAAACTGCAGATGCTGGTCTGAGTCGAAGGTGGACACAAAATGCTGGAGTAACTCAGTGGGTCAGGCAGCATCTCGGGAGAGAAGGAATGGGTCGAGACCCTTTTTTCAGACTGAGAATCAGGGGAGAGGGAAACTAGAGACATGGGATATTGTACCTCAGCCCCAGAACCACGTTAACCACAGGTGAGCTGACAACCGCTGCACATCATGGATGTTAGAAGTATTTTCTTTAGTGGAAAGAATAATAACGTCAACGATCATGTTGCCCATGGCGATGCTGAAGTCATAGGTGACCAACAAACCAGTCAACCCAACTGGCCCAGAATGGAGACCAGGTTGAACCCTCCCTGGAGTCCTCAAGAAGGGTCTCGACCTGAAACGCCACCCATTCCTTCTCTCCAGAGATGCTGCCTGACCCGCTGAGTTACTCCAGCGTTTTGTGCCGACCTTCGACGGAGACAACTTACCTTGCCAGAAGGAGAGGAAGATGACGGACTTGACCATGAAGAACTTGAGCACGGGGCTATAGGGGCTGAGCAGGTCGCGCGTGGCGAAGTAGAAGAGGAAGAGGGCGTAGAGGGCGAGACTGACGGAGATGTTGTAGATGATCATCACGTACAGATAGCCGCTGGCAACGCTGGAGACAAGAGATGGGGGAAAACAGAGCTCAGACCCACGGCCCAAAACTAACCCCACGCTCCTGACATTAGGGCACCCGGTACAGAGGGAGGGAGGGAGGGGGTCTCCCTGTCGGTCTGCTCCTGGGCCTGGCCAAGATGGCACTGGAGTCGGCTGCCTGCCCCTTTGTCCCGTAAAATATCCATTGACTTGGCCTCCACAGCCTTCTGAGGCAATGAATTCCACACATTCACCACTCTCTGACTAAAGAAATTCCTCCTCATTCGCTTCCTAAAAGAACGTCCTTTAATTCTGAGGCTTGACTTCTGGTCCTAGACTCTCCCACTAGTGGTAACATCCTCTCCACGTCCATCCTATCCAGGCCTTTCACTATTTGGTTTCAATGAGGTCCCCCCTCAACCTTCTCAATTCCAGCGTTTATAGGCCCAGTGCCGTCAAATGCTCGTCATAGGTTACATAGAAAATAGGTGCAGGAGGAGGCCATTTGGCCCTTCGAGCCAGCACCGCCATTCATTGTGATCATGGCTGATCATCCACAATCAGTAACCCGTGCCTGCCTTCTCCCCATACCCCTTGATTCCACTAGCCCCTAGAGCTCTATCTAACTCTCTTTTAAATTCATCCAGTGAATTGGCTTCCACTGTCCTCTGTGGCAGAGAATTCCACAACCCACTCATTCCTGAAGAGGGGAGGGGGGGGGGGGAAGGAAGGAGGGAAGATCCCTGTGGAACCGTGACTCAATGATCAACCAACACTTTCCAGAGGTTCAGAATCTTTGGGTGAGTGAGAAGCGCCAAGAGGAGACAGGGAGGGGGAGGGAAGGGAAAGGTCAGAGGTTCCTCACTTGAAGTCGCCATCTTTGTATTTGCCGAATGCTTGAAGAACCACGGTGATGATGGCCATCAGCGGTTTCACCACGCAGAACTGGAGGGTGGCCTGAGAACGATAAACAGCAGCATCAAATAACCATCAGCTCCCAGCCACCATTACAAGCTCAGCCTGATTTAGAGTTACGTCACCAATGGGCACAAAATGCTGAAGTAACTCAGCAGGTCAGGCAGCATCTCTGGAGAACAAGGAACAGGTGACGCTTTGGGTCGAGATACCTCCTTCAGACCTTCGAATTAAATCACCCAGCCTCCCAAGATTCTCTGAGCAGAGCAGCATAGAGACGGGCAGAGCGCTAGAGTTGCTGCCTCACAGCGCCAGAGTCCCGGGTTCGATCCCGACTGTGGGCGCCGTCTGTACGGAGTTTGTACGTTCTGCCCGTGACCTGCGTGGGTTTTCTCCGAGATCTTCGGTTTCCTCCCACACTCCAAAGACGTGCGGATTTGTAGGTTAATTGGCTTTGGTAAAATTGTCCCCAGTGTGTGTAGGATAGTGTTAATGTACGGGGATCGCTGGTCGGCGTGGACTCGGTGGGCCGATGGACCTGTTTCCGCGCTGTATCTCTAAACTAAACCAAGAGACATGACCCTTCATGCCAGCAGATCCTGCCACACACTTTACAAAGTAAAAGGGTGGCAGTGACACAGGGGTAGAGTTGCTGCCTTACTGCACCAGAGACCCCTAATTATGGGTGCTGTCTGTACGGAGTTTGTACGTTCCCCTTGTGGTTGTATTAATCTCCTCCGGGTGCTCCGGTTTCCTTCCACACTCCAAAGACGTGCAGGTTTGTAAGTTTGTAATTGGTTTTTATAAATTGTCCCCAGTGGGTAGAATAGAACTAGCTTGCAGGTGACTGTGGTCAGCCCAGACTCGGTGGGCCGAAGGGCCTGTTTCCCCGCTGTATCTCCAAACTAAACGGAAAAATGTACAAGACGTTGGGTGGGGCCGCATTTGGAGTGTTGTATTCTGGTTTGGTTACCCTCCATTTTCAAATTAAAGGAAAAATTGTGTTCCTATGTTCCTAACAGTGGCAGGAACGAAAGGGGGAGAGGGACATGGGCCAAACGCGGGAAAATGGGACGAGCTAAGATGGGGCATCTTGGTCAGAGTGGATGAGTTGGGCCGAAGGGCCTGTTTCCAAGCTGCATGCCTCTTTGAGACACGACCAATGTGTAACAAAGTCCAGTGGCTCCACCTCCCTTGCTCCCAACCCCCCCAGTTTAGTTCAGTTCAGTTTAGAGATACACCGCGGAAACAGGCCCTTCGGCCCACCGAGTCCGCACCGGCCAGCCATCCCCGCACATTAACGCTGTCCTAATAGGGAGAATCTTACACATACACCAAGCCAATTAACCTACAAACCTGTACGTCTTTGGAGTGTGGGAGAAAGCGAAGATCTCAGAGAAAACCCACGTGGTCACGGGGAGACTCGTAAACTAGTTCTACCCTACGCACTGGGGACAATTTATAGAAACCAATTAACTTACAAATGAAGATGCTGAGAAGTGTGTTCAGCTCTGGCTGAATAATATCTAAGCTTGTGATGTGGACTCGATAAGAAGAAGACGGGGAGAACGTACAAACTCTGTACAGACAGCGCCCGTAGTCGTGATGGAACCCGGGTCTCTGGCGCTGCAAGCACTGTAAGGCGGCAACTCTACCGCTGCGCCACCGTGCCGCACAGTTACTAAACTCCAAGTACACCCTCCAATTTGCAAAAAAATGATCACAGATTGAAATTGTCCCTAGTGTGTGCAGGACAGTGTTAGCGTGCAGGGATCGCTGGTCGGTGCGGACTCGGTGGGCCGAAGGGCCTGTTTCCGCGCTGTATCTCCAAAACTAAACTGAAACGGTTGGCATGTCGCTCCAAGCTCAGAAGAACAAAGATGTTTTGTGGCAAACAGCGCCATTTTCTGGAAACAATAATTTGTGCTGGTATGCATAATTAATAAACATACGTATCACCTGGCTGGTAAACAAAGTAATGACCTTTAACTTCATAAGAAGGATGTCATTATGCTGAGAGGATTTACAAGGATGTTGTCAGTGCTCGAGGGCCTGAGCTATTGGGAGTAGTTGAACAGGCTGGGACTCTATTCCTTGGAGCGCAGGAGGATGAGGGGTGATCTTATAGAGGTGTACAAAATCATGAGAGGAATAGATCGGATAGACGCACAGTGTCTCTTGCCCAGAGTAGGGGAATCGAGGACCAGAGGACATAGGCTTAAGGCGAAGGGGAGAAGATTCAATAGGAATCTGAGGGGTAACCTTTTCACACAGAGGGTGGTGGGTGTATGAAACGAGCTGCCAGAGGAGGTAGTTGAGGCTGGGACTATCCCAATATGAAGCGGTTGGACAGGTACATGGATAGGACAGGTTTGGAGGGATATGGACCAAACGCGGGCAGGTGGGACGAGTGTAGCTGGGTCATGTTGGCCGGTGTGGGCACGTTGGGCCTGTTTCCACGCTGTATCACCCTGTGACTCCGTGACCTACCTGCTTGCAGAAGCGCAGAAAGCCAATGGAGTAGGTCTTGCCCCAGAGGCAACATGTCCCGTACATGCAGCTGGATCTGTGAACGAGAGAAAAGCTGGTTAGGAATAGTACCGGGAGAGAGAGAACAAACCGCGACCCGGGGCCCGGCCACCCTGACAAACTACACTCTTATGTGTCATAAATGATAGGAGCAGAATTAGGCCATTCAACCCATCAAGTCTACTCCGCCATTCAATCATGGCTGATCTATCTGTCCCTCCTAACCCCATTCTCCTGCCTTCTCCCCATGACCCCCACACTAATCAATAATCTATCTACAAAAATATCCATTGACTTGGCCTCCATCGCCATCTGTGGCAAGGAATTCCACTGATTCGCCACCCTCTGACTAAATAAATTCCTCCTCATCTTCCTAAAGGAACGTCCTTTAATTCTGAGGCTGTGCCCTCTGGTCCTAGACTCTCCCACAAGTGGAAACATCCTCTCCACATCCACTCCATCCAGGCCTTTCACTATTCTGTATGTTTCAATGAGGTCCCCCCCTCATTCTTCTAAACTCCAGCTAGTGCAGGCCCAGTGCCGTCAAACACTCCGAGATACCTCCTACACACCAAGAACCGAGTGGAGATAGACACAAAGTGCTGGAGTAACTCAATTACAGTTTGGTTTATTGTCACTTATACTGAGGTACAGTGAAAAGCTTTTGTTACGTGCTAACCAGTCAGCAGAAAGACAATAAATGATTAAAATCGAGCCATTTACAGTATAGATAAATGATACGGGTATACTATTTAGTGCAAGGTAAAGCCAGCAAAGACCGATCAAGGATAGTCCCCAATGAGGTAGATAGTAGTTCAGCACTGCTCTCTGGTTGTGGTGGGATGGTTCAGTTGCCTGATAACAGCTGGGATGAAACTGCCCCAGAATCTGGAGGTGTGCGTTTTCACACTTCTGTACCTCTTGCCCGATGGGAGAGGGGAGAAGAGGGAGTGGCCGGGGTGAGACTGGTCCTTGATTGTGCTGCTGGCCTTGCCGAGGCAGTGTGAGGTGCAGATGGAGTCGATGAAAGGGAGGTCGGTTTGTGTGATGGTCTGGGCTGCGTCCACAATGATAACAGCAACTAGGGGCCAGCTGGTCAGGCAGTATCTCTGGAGAAAATCGATGGGTGATGTTGCGGGTTGGGACTGTTGTCTGAAGAAGGGTCCCGACCCGAAACGTCACCCATCGTATTTTTTCCCCCAGAGGCCGTGCTGGACCTGCTGAGTTACTCCAGCACTTTGCGTCTATCTTTGGTGTAAACCAGCATCTGCTGTTCTTTGTTTCTACAAGACCCAAGTGGAAACGTCTCCAAACTTGAGGAAGGACGTCCTTGCTATTGAGGCAGTGCAGCGTAGGTTCACGTGGTTAATCCCCGGGATGGCGGGACTGTCGCATGAGGAAAGATTGGAAAGAATGAGCTTGTTTATTCACTGGAGTTTAGAAGGATGAGAGGGGACCTTATAGAGACGTGTAAAATTACGAAAGGACTGGACAAGGTAGATGCAGGAAAAATGTTCCCAATGTTGGGGGAGTCCAGAACCAGGGGCCACACAGTCTAAGAATAAAGGGGAGGCCATTTAAAACTGAGGCGAGAAAAAGCTTTTTCACCCAGAGAGTTGTGAATTTGTGGAATTCTCTGCCACAGAAGGCAGTGGAGGCCAAATCACTGGATGAATTTAAAAGAGAGTTAGATAGAGCTCTAGGGGCTAGTGGATTTAAGGGATATGGGGAGAAGACAGGCACGGGTTACTGATTGTGGATGATCAGCCATGATCACAATGAATGGTGGTTCTGGCTCGAAGGGCCAAATGGCCTCCTCCTGCACCTATTTTCTATGTTTCTAAATGAAAACCCAAAGAAATCCAACCAAGTAGAAGCTCCCCCCCACAGGATGTGCGTGGTCTCTCTCCACAAGGACACTCACAACTGAGATGCAACTTGGACTGTTTTACTTTAGCCATTTACAAGGGGGACCTCATTGAAACTTACCGAATAGTGAAAGGCCTGGATAGAGTGGATGTGGAGAGGATGTTTCCATTAGTGGGAGAGTCTCGGACCAGAGGGCACAGCCTCAGAATAAAAGGACGTTCCTTTAGGAAGGAGACGAGGAGAAATTTCTGTAGTCAGAGGGTGGTGAATCTGTGGAGTTCATTACCACAGACGGTTGTGAAGGCCAAGTCAGTGGATAGTTTAAAGCCGGAGATAGATAGATTCTTGATTAGTAAGTGTGTCGGTGGTTACGGGGAGAAGGCAGGAGAATGTGGTTGGGAGGGAGAGATAGACCAGTCATGATTGAATGGCGGAGTAGACTTGATGAGCTGCGTAACCTAATTCTGCTTCGACAACCTATTAACTTACGACACAAAGTGCTGGAGTAACTCAGCAGGTCAGTCAGCATCCCTGAAGAACGTGGTTAGTTGACGTTTCGAGTCGGGACCCTTCTTCACAAAGCAGTCTGAAGATGGATCCGACCCAAAGCATCACCTACCTCTCCATGAGTAGGAAGGAACTGCAGACGCTGGTTTAAACCGAAGATAGACACAAAAAGCTGGAGTAACTCAGCGGGACGGGCAGCATCTCTGGAGAAAAAAGGAACAGGCGACGTTTCAGTTCTGAAGAAGGGTCTCGAACCGAAACATCACCTATTCCTTTTCTCCAGAGATGCTGTCTGACCCGCTGAGTTACTCCAGCCTTTTTGTGTCTACATCACCTCCTATCCATGTTCTCCAAGGACTCGGCCTGACCTGCTGAGTTACTCCAGCACTCTGTGTCTTCTTTTGTAAACCAGCACCGGCAGATCCTGGTTTGAACAAGAACTAGACCAAGATGACCCGTTGGGCCCAAACCTCTCCTGCATTGGCGCCCTTCCCCCTCCCCTCCACTCCCCTCCCTCAACCCCCCTTTTCCTCCCTCCTCCCCCTCCCTCCCTAAGAGATAGATTTAATCTTTAAAATGTGAATAACTTAAAAAATATAACACCGATTTCAATGAATCTTCTTTCATTAGCACCAAAGGGACGATGGTGAGTAAGGTGGGCCTAAAACTGTCGCGCTATCGTGTACCGTTTCGGCTGTAGTTCAGGAACAAACAAACAAACAAACGTGAGTTTTCATATATAGGTAACACTAGACTTGGCGATCGACTCACTCAATGGACTTGCCGCGAATCTCCGACATGATCGCACTCTCACCGCCGAGGTATTCATAGCACAGGCTCAGGAAGTTGTAGATCACGAAAGCTGCAAGAGAAAGCAAATTAGTGATGGACCAGCACTGCCCCATTGCCCATCCATCACTAGTACCATGACTGGATTAGAAGGTTTCAGCTACAGGGAGAGGTTGGAAAGGGCGGCACGGTGGCGCAGCGGTAGAGTTGCTGCCTCACAGCGCCAGAGACCCGGGTTCCATCCCGACTACGGGTGCTGTCTGTACAGAGTTTATACGTTCTCCCCGTGGGTTTTCTCCGGGTGCTCCGGTTTCCTCCCACACTCCAAAGACGTACAGGTTTGTAGGTTAATTGGCTTGGGTTTGTACACTTGGTATAAGTGTGAATTGTTCCTGGTGGGTGTAGGATAGTGTTAGTGTGCGGGGATCGCTGGTCGGTGCGGGCTCGGTGGGCCGAAGGACCCGTTTCCGCGCTGTATCACTAAACTAAAGTAAACTAAAAAGTTGCCGAATATTTCTCTAATATGTACACAGTGTACAAGAGGATACAAGGTCAAGTTCCAGAGAAATCTTATCCCAGGATGAACAATCCTGCATCAGTGGCGCAGCGGTAGAGTTGCGCCAGAGACCCTGACCTCGGGTGTTGCCTGTGTGGAGTTTGCACGTTCTCCCCGCGACAGCGTGTTGTTTCGTCTGGATTCTCTGATATCCTCCCACATCCCAAAATCATCGGTTAATTGACTCCGCATGGACAGTACCCGTCGTCAGGAATGACCCCGGGTCTCTGGCGCTGTGAGGCAGCAACTCTACCGCTGGGCCGCCGTGCCACCCCAATCAAACCCCTCCCTGTCGCTGCCATGTCTACCCTGCAGGAGAAAGGTTCTGACTGGCTCCCCAATCTGTGTCTCTTTTCCTTAAGGGAAATGATCTCGTCTCTCCCCAAGCCCCAACGTATATTTTAAAAAAAAACAAATTTCAGAGGAGGAGAAAGGGTGGGAAGCAGGGGGGAGAAAATAAACAGAAACATTCCTTTTTCTGGATGAAGCGAGTTTCTAAATCCGGCTTTATTTTTCCTACAAGCTGGAATGCGGCAACCAAAAATAACACAGGCCTTCTGCTGGATGAGCAACAGGCCAGAGACCTGTGAGGAATAGGGCGTGGCGGTAGAGTTGCTGCCCTACAGCGCTTGCAGCGCCAGAGACACGGGTTCCATCCCGACTACCGGCGCTGTCTGTACAGAGTTTCTACATTCTCCCCGTGTGTTTTCTCTGAGATCTTTGGTTCCTTCCCACACTCCAAAGACGTGCGGGTTTGTGGGTTAATTGGCTTGCTACAAGTGTAAATTGTCCCCTAGTGGGTGTAGGATAGTGTTAGTGTGCGGGGATCGCTGGTGGGCGCGGACTCGGTGGGCCGAAGGGCGTGTTTCCGCGCTGTATCTCTAAACTAAACAAACTGGTGTTTGTTCCAGGGACATAAACAATGCATAAAATATTAATCAATTATAAATTAGTAAACCCACATGTGTTGGGCAATAGTCGTACATTCACCGCTTTAATAAATTATTCATTGGTATAAAACTGAGCACACAGCTCATCTCAGTTCCTCCCAAGTTATTTGGTACGTCCGGGCTACACCTCTGACATTTGGATTGGAGGCTATTAGCTAGAAGGAGAGGTTGGACAATCTCGGTGCGTTTTCTCTGGAACGTCAGAGGTCGAAGAGAAACCTGATAGAAGTACGTAAAATTATGAGAAGCATAGATAGGCTCGACTGGACATCTTTCCCTCCTGGGGTGGAAATGTCAAGGACGGGAGGGCATAGTTTTAGAAACATAGAAAATAGGTGCAGGAGGAGGCCATTCGGTCCTTCGAGCCAGCACCGCCATTCATTGTGATCATGGCTGATCGTCCACAATCAGTAACCCGTGCCTGCCTTCTCCCCATATCCCTTGATTCCACTAGCCAATAGAGTTGAGAGGTGGGGGGGAAAGTTTAAAAGAGATGTGTGGGGTAAGTTTTTGACTTTACACAGAGGGTGGTGGGTGCCTGGAACACACTGCCAGGGGTGGTGGTGGAGGCAGATACGATAAGAGGCGTTTAAGAGGCTTTTATAGGCACATGGATATGCAGGGAATGGGGGATGTGCATCATGTGGAGGCAGAGGGGATTGGTTTAACTTGACATCATGTTTGGCACAGTCACTGTGGGCCGAAGGGTCTGTTCCTGTGCTGTACTGTTCTATGTTCCATGCTTATGACATGGAATTCTGTCACTCTCTTCCCAAACATGGGAAGCTCCAAAACACATTCCAACCACTGTCATGGTCTGGGAAGTGCGGGCGCTAATTGTGCACGGAGCAAGTTTCAAGATCATGACACTGAGATCGTTTAGTTTAGAGATACAGCGCGGAAACGGGCACCTCGGCCCACCGTGTCCGCACCGACCAGCTATCCCCGTACACTAAATACTGCCCTACACACACACACACACACACTAGGGACAATTTGCAATATTTTAACCAAAGCCAAATTAACCTACAAACCTGTACGTCTTTGGAGTGTGGGAGGAAACCGGAGATCTCGGAGAAAACCCACGCAGGTCACGGGGGAGAACGTACAAACTCCGTACAGAGGCACCCGTAGTCAGGATCGAACCCGGGTCTTGCAAGCGCTGCAAGGCAGCAACTCTGCCGCTGCGCCACCGTGCAGATTATTTTGAAAAGAATAACATTTAACAGCGTTTCACTACGACTTTGTAATTACTCTTCGAACACACTGTCCTGGATAACTCCCACCAGTACTGACGCATGCCTTTGCCATCACCCAGGCAACCGGAGCAGATGCCGTGCCACTCCAGATGAAGCTGAGCGCATTGCTAAGCAGCGGCCTTTTGAACAAACATCAAACTCTGCCCGCAGGCCCCTGAGAAAAACCAACATGACGACGGGCACAATTACCACCATCTGCTGTCGCTCAACAGGTCTGGCCGCTGAACACAAGGGGCCTGAAGAAGGGTCCCGACCCACCCCTCCCTTCTCTGCAGAGATGCTGCCGATCAGTGATCAGCCTGTACACTCGTTCTATCCCACATACCCAGGGGCAATTTACAGGAGCCAATTGACCTACCAACCTGCACAGCTTGGAGGTGGGAGGAAACCGGGGAAATCCCACGCAGGTCACGGGGAGAACGTGCAAACTCCGTACAGACAGCGCCCGTAGTCGGGATTGAACCCGGGTCACGGGGGCTGTGAGGCAGCAGCTCTACCCGCCGCGCCGCCGTGCCGCCCGACATCTTTAAACTCTGCTCCTTTCATCTTAAAACTCTGCCCTCTCTGTCCTTGACACTTCCCACTCTGGGAAGCAGGTTCTCCCCACCCACCCTGACGTACCTCCATCAGGTCTCCCCTCAGCCTCTGTCATTGGAGGGGAACCCATCCAGGTTTCCTTACGTGCACGGGAGAAGATACGTGCAGGGGAGATGGCCACAAATATCTGTCAGACGCTCAAAGGCAGCCAAGCTTTTTAAGTCAGCTCATGACTGGTCTACGCACAGAGACAATTTACTGAACTTTGTACGAAGATGGACATAAAATGAACAATGGAGGACTTGACGTGGGGGGACTGCCGTGAGAGGGGGGGAACAAAGGGGATGGGGGGGGGGGGGTAGCACAAAGGGGACCTGGCGCGTATACTTTGTAACCTTGTCAGCGCCCTTTATGTGGTGACTATTTGCATACGTTGGGTATACAAGCAAAGTATTTCACTGTGACTTGTGACATGTGACAATGTGACAATGAAGTATTCCATTCGTTCGTGCACAGGAAGGAACTGCAGATGCTGGTTTGAACCGAAGATAGACACAAAATGCTGCTGGATTCATGCTGGAGTACCTCAGGAAGTGGTCGGAGGCCCTTCAGCACATTGAGTCTCTATGAGCTCTGTCTGTAGGACTCTGTGTTAGAGCATAAAATGCTGGAGTAACTCAGCGGGTCAAGCAGCATCTCTGGAGAACGTGGGTAGGTGACGTTTCACAGAGTGCTGGAGTAACTCAGTGGGTCAGGCAGCATCTCTGGAGAGAAGGGATAGGTGACATTTCAAGTCAAGGCCTTCCCAGCTACACATGGTAAACGTTGTCGTTGTCTCTGGCGATTTGAACGCGAGACTCTTCTGGACTATTTGGCCAGATGGAGAAGCCAGCCAGGAGGGCGAGGTGTCGCGCCCGGCCCGGCCCCGCCCCGCCCCGCGCCCCCACGTACCCTCGTAGCAGTCCCGGACTGTGTTGAAGTAGACGTAGTACTGGTCGTTGGTGAAGAAGAGCAGACTGAGCCAGGAGTCGAAGGCGTAGATGGGGACGATGAAGAGGATGCGCACAATGTGCCTCTGCTCGTTAGGGACACTGTAGCAGCGCAGGTGCATGTAGATCTGCAAGAGAAAGCAGCGTCGGTGCATGGGGTGGCAGGGGTGCAAGGCAGCGGGAGGGACAGGTGCAATTGGGGGGGGGGAAGGGAAGGGTGCAAATTGGGGGGGGAGAGGGAAGGAAAGGAAGAGGGGGTGCAACGGGAGGGGAGGGTGAGAGGGAGGGGGGTGTGAGGGGGAGTGAGAGGGAGGGGGGTGTGGTGGAGGGGGGTATGAGGGAGGGGGGGTGTAATGGAGGGGGGGTGTGAGGGAGGGGGGGTGTGAGGGAGGGGGGTGTGAGGGAGGGGGGGGTGTGAGGGAGGGTGGGTGTGGGGGGAAGTAAGGGAGGAGGGGTGCAGGGGAAGAGGGGGGTGTGAGGGAGGGGATGTGGGGGAGGGGGGGATGTGAGGGGAAGGGGGGGTGTGAGGGGAAGGGGGGTGTGAAGGAGGGGGGGTGTGAGGGGGAGGGGGATGTGAGGGGAAGAGGGGGTGAGGGAGGGGGGATGTGAGGGGAAGGGGGTGTGAGGGGAAGGGGGGGTGTGAGGGGAAGGGGGGGTGAGGGGAAGGGGGGTGAGGGAAGGGGGGGTGAGGGGAAGGGGGTGAGGGGGAGGGGGGGGTGAGGGGAAGGGGGGTGTGAGGGAGAGGGGGTGTGAGGGGGAGGGGGTGTGAGGGAGGGTGGGTTTTGAGGGAGGTGGGTGTAAGAGAAGGGGGAGGGGGTTGCAAAGCACGGGATGTACAGACACCCTCCTGAATTACTCAACTGGCGTACACTTGCGTACACCCGCACTAACTGTTCCAAAGGGCCCTCCCCCCCGAAACGTCACCTATTCCTTCTCTCCACAGATGCTGTCTGATCCGCTGAGTTACTCCAGCACTGCGCGTCTCTCTGACATGAACAATTCTGCACTCAGTCCCTCGTGCAATCAAGGCAGTTTGAAAATTAACACAACATAAGCGATAGCAGCAGTATTAGGCCATTCGGCCCATCAAGTCTACTCCGCCATTCAATCATGGCTGATCTCTCTCTCCCCTCCTAACCCCATTCTCCTGCCTTCTCCCCATAACCCCTGACACCCGCACTAATCAAGAATCTATCTATCTCTGCCTTAAAAATATCCACTGACTTGGCCTCCACAGCCTTCTGTGGCAAAGAATTCCACAGATTCACCACCCTCCGACTGAAGAAATTTCTCCTCATCTCCTTGCTAAAGGAACGTTCTTTAATTCTGAGGCTGTGCCCTCTGGTCCTAGACTCTCCCACTGGTGGAAACATCCTCTCCACATCCACTCTATCCAGGCCTTTCACTCTTCTGTACGTTTCAATGAGGTCCCCCCTCATTCTTCTAAACTCCAGCGAGTGCAGGCCCAGTGCCAACAAACGCTCATCATAGGTTAACCCTCTCATTTCTGGGATTATTCTTGTATGTGTTCATGTGCACATTCAACTCTTCTCCAAAGGTCCATTCCACAACATCATTGCAATTTAGATGGGGAATAATGCATATTTTAGTTTAGTTTAGAGATACAGCGCCGAAACAGGCCCTTCGGCCCACCGAGTCCGCACTAACCAGCATTAACACTATCCTACACACACACAAAAGAAAAATTAACAATTTTACCAAGGCAATTAACCTACAAACCTATATATCTTTGGAGCGTGACATAGAAACATAGAAAATAGGTGCAGGAGTAGGCTACATTTCCTTTATTAGAACTGGCTGTAAACCTCTTGGGATCACTCTCCCTCTTCTCCCCTCTCCCATCAGGTAAGAAACATAGAAAATAGGTGCAGGAGTAGGCCATTCGGCCCTTCGAGCCAGCACTGCCAGTCAATATGATCATGGCTGATCCTCCAAAATCAGTTCCTGCTTTCTCCCCATATCCCTTGATTACCCCTAAGAGCTAAATCTAACTCTCTCTTGAGAGAGAATCGGCCTCCACTGCCTTCTGTGGCAGAGAATTCCACAGATTCACAACTCTCTGGGTGAAAAAGTTTTTCCTCATCTCAGTCCTAAATGGCCTACCCCTTATTCTTAAACTGTGACCGTCCGGTTCTGGACTCCCCCCAACATCGGGAACGTGTTTCCTGTGGGAGGAAACCGAAGATCTCGGAGAAAACCCACGCGGGTCACGGGGAGAAGGTACAAACTCCGTACAGACAGCACCCGTGGTCAGGATCGAACCCGGGTCCCTGGCGCTGTTAAGGCCGCAACTCTACCGCCGCGCCACCAGGCCGGCCCTGTTCTTGTGTTTCTCGACCGTAAAGTCTTTATCCGAGTGACATCCAATTTATTTTCATTAGTGTGGAAAATGAACATGGTCCCAAGAGGTGACTGCAGTAAATTTCTGATAATCCAGCACCTTTGGGATGGTGATTTATAGTTTTATTTTTGGAGATACAGCGTGGAAGCAGGTCATTAGGCCCACCGAGTCCACGCCAACCATCGATCACCCGTTCACACTAGTTCTATGTTGTCCCACTTTCTCGTCCACTTCCCTACACACCAGGGAGCAATTTACAAGAGGGGCAATTAACCTACAAACCTGCACGTGTTAGGGATGTGGGAGGGGAACCGGAGCACCCGGAGTATACCCACGCGGTCACAGGGAGAACGGTGCAAACTCCACACACACAGACAGACAGCGGCTGAGGTCAGGATCTTGTGTACTGCCCAGGTGAGGTCTGCTGCAGGATTTTACCGGGTTGAATGCAAAGCAAAGCATTTCACTGTGACAATAAATTATCATTGAGCCATCTGTGATTCTACACAAGGGTGGCATGTTGGAGCAGCGGTAGAGTTGCTGCCTCACAGCGCCAGGGACCCGGGTTCCATCCCGACTACGGGCGCTGCCTTTACGGAGTTTGCACATTCTCCCCGTGACCTGCGCGGTTTTCTCCGAGATCTTCGGTCTTCTCCCACACTCCAAAGACGTGCAGGTTTGTAGGTTAACTGGCTTCAGTAAATTGTCCCTAGTGTGTGTAGGATAGTGTTAGTGTACGGGGATCGCTGGTCGGTCCGGACGCGGTGGGCCGAAGGGACTGTTTCCGCGCTGTATCTCTAAACTAAACTATGGGATGAGTGCAGAAAGGGATCTCACAGCTAACCATGTCCGGCGTCCGTGATAATGAAGCAACAGGCAAGGCTTGTACTGGAGCCATGGGAGCCTGGCTTCACCAGGAGACAGCACTGCACCACGTCCCCACATCTCACTGGTGTGAGTGTCGTCACTCAGCAACCACCAGCTCCATGCACGTCAGCCAGAAGCCCTGGCCACCGGGAGAGAGGGAGGGGAAGAGAGAGACAGAGAGAGAGTGAGAGGGAGCGGGAGAGAGAAACAGAGAGTGAGAGAGACAGAGATACACAGAGGGAGAGACAGAGAGAGAGAAAGAGACAGAGAGGGAGAGGGAGAGAGGGGGGAGGGGAGAGACACACACAGAGAGAGAGAGAGAGAGAGAGAGAGAGAGAGAGAGAGAGAGAGAGAGAGAGAGAGAGAGAGAGACACAGAGAGAGAGAGAGAGAGAGAGAGAGAGAGAGAGAGAGAGAGAGAGAGAGAGAGAGAGAGAGAGAGAGAGACACACAGAGAGAGAGAGAGAGAGAGAGAGAGAGAGAGAGAGAGAGAGAGAGAGGAGAGAGAGAGAGAGAGAGAGACAGAGACAGAGAGAGAGAGAGAGAGACACAGAGACAGAGAGAGAGAGAGAGAAGAGAGAGAGAGAGGAGAGAGAGAGAGACAGAGAGAGTGAGAGGGAGCGGGAGAGAGAAACAGAGAGTGAGAGAGACAGAGATACACAGAGGGAGAGACAGAGAGAGAGAAGAGACAGAGAGAGAGAAAGAGACAGAGAGGGAGAGAGGGGGGAGGGAGAGACACAGAGAGAGAGAGAGAGAGAGAGAGAGAGAGAGAGAGAGAGAGAGAGAGAGACACAGAGAGAGAGAGAGAGAGAGAGAGAGAGAGAGAGAGAGAGAGAGAGAGAGAGAAGAGAGAGAGAGAGAGAGAGAGGAGAGACGAGAGAGGAGAGAGAGGGAGAGAGACAGAGAATGAAAGAGAGTCAGAGAGGGAGGGAGTCAGAGAGGGAGATACAGACAGAGAGAGGAGACTGTGAGGGAGAGACAGAGAGGGAGAGACCGAGATGGAGCGAGAGAAAGAGAGAGAACCGGAGAGAGAGATGGAGAGACAGAGAGAGAGACAGAAGACGAAGACACAGAGAGAGACAGCGCTGGGATATTTTCAAGAGAGTTAAAATTAGCTCTTAGGGCTGAGGGAATCAAGGGATTTGGGGAAAAAGCTGAAATGGGGTACTGATTTTGGATGATCAGCCATGATCATATTGAATAGTGGTGCTGGCTCGAAGGGCCAAATGGCCTACTCCTGCACCTATTTTCTATGTTTCTATGATATACTTCTGGGTCTCCCCTCAATGCAAGACATTCCAGAGAAAACAATCTCAGTTTCCAATCCCAAATCTAATCCAATTCAATCCCAAATCGAATCCAATCCCAAATCGAATCCAAATCTAAACCATTCCCAGTCCAAGTTCCGGTGAGGCATTAAACAGAAGATACAACACAGGCCTGGAAGTTCATAAACCCAGAAATTCCAGCAGCAGAATTAGGGCCATTCGGCCCATCAAGTCTACTCCGCCATTCAACCACGGCTGATCTATCTTTCCCTCCTAACCCCATTCTCCTGCCTTCTCCCCGTAACCCCTGACACCCGCACTAATCAAGAATCTGTTAATCTCCACCGGTAAAAATATCCATTGACGACCTGCACCGCCTTCCTTGGCCATGAATTCCACAGATTGACCACCCTCTGGCTAAAGAAATTCCTCCTCATCTCCTTCCTAAAGGTACGTCCTTTAGTTCTGAGGCTGTGGCCTCTGGTTGCTGGACTCTCCCACAAATGGAAACATCCCCTCCGTGTCCCACTCTGTCCAGGTTTGAGAGGCGTCTCGTGGGAATTGGGGTGAAGTGGTGTGTCTCTCTCACCTGTTGGCAGGTAATCAGGAGCGCTGTCCACACGAAGAAGCCCGAGACGCCCTGGGCA
The DNA here is from genome assembly GCF_053455715.1 of Rhinoraja longicauda. Classification (NCBI taxonomy): domain Eukaryota; kingdom Metazoa; phylum Chordata; class Chondrichthyes; order Rajiformes; family Arhynchobatidae; genus Rhinoraja; species Rhinoraja longicauda. The sequence goes on along the minus strand of NC_135992.1, from coordinate 13,503,528 downwards.
GCGGTGGTCATCAGGAAAATGGGCTCTTCCAGCGGTGTGGGTGTGTCGGGCAGCCAGGAGACGCCGGGGTGGCTGGCCAGGGTGGTGCTGGAGCTGGGCCCGGGGGCCACCATGGCTGCGGAGAAGGTGCCCGTTGCCGGCGGAGGTCCTGCCGTGTTGTTGTCGAGGGGCCCGCTGTTCATCTGACAGGGGGGGAGGGGGGGGGGGGGGAGAGAGAAGGATACGGGCGACACGTAAATGCAGAGGAATGGGCGACACAGTGGCACAACAGCGGTAGAGCTGCTGCCCGGCAGAGTTTTTTAGCTTTAGTTTAGTTTAGAGATACAGCGCAGAGGACAGGCCCCACTGGGTCCGCGCCGACCAGCGATCCCCGCGCACTAACACTGATCTACACGCACTGGGGACATTTTACATTTACACCAAGCCAATTAACCTACAAACCTGCACATCTTTGGAGTGTGGGAGGAAACTGAAGATCTCGAAGGAGAAAACCCATGTAGGTCACGTTGCCGACTTATTTACACAGCTAATTACCGCCCTGATTTTCACTGCCATTGTTAGCATTCACCTCCCTGCTGGTACACGTGTAACCTTTTACTGATTGGGACCACTTCTTCCTCTACTTGAGGCCATTTCTACTTGGACTCTCTGCTGGAAGCCCAAACGGTCCGTTGGAGGCATCAATGGCGAAACCATGGTGTCCAAAACACAAGGTGCTGGAGGAGCTCAGCACGGTGGCGCAGCTGCAGAGTCGCTGGCCTCACGGCGCCAGAGACCCTGGTTCCATCCCGACCAACGGGCGCTGTCTGTACGGAGTTTGTACGTTCTCCCCGTGACCTGCGTGGGGTTTCTCCGGGTGCTCCGGTCTCCTTCCACACTCCATAGACGTTCAGCTTTGTAGGTTAATCAGAATCAGAATCACCTTGATTGTCATCCAAAACAAACACGTCTTTTGGACGAGATTTCGTTACCCACAGTCCAACAATAAGAGCAATAAAATAAGCAATTACACACACAACCACAAACCGACACAAAACAAAAAAAAAGAAACATCCATCACAGTGAGTCTCCTCCAGTCACCTCCTCCACTGTGATGATGGAAGGCCAGAATGTATTTTCTCTTCCCCCTGCCGTCTTCTCCCCGCGGTCAGGAAGTCCCTAGTGTGTGTGGGATAGTGTTAGTGTGCAGGGATCGCTGGTCGGTGCGGACTCGGTGGGCCGAAGAGCCTGTTTCCACACTGTGTCTCTAAACTAAACTGGTAGAACTGCTGCCTCAGAGTTCTACCAGAGACCAGAGTTCGATCCTGACTTTAGTGATACAGCTCAGAAACAGGCCCTTCAGCCCAACCGAGTCCACGCCGACCAGCGATCCTCCCGCACACTAACCTACACACACTAGGAACAATTTTACAACTTACCAAAGCTAATTAACCTACAAACCAGTGCCTCTTTGGAGTAGTGCGGGAGGAAACCAGAGCACCCGGAGAAAACCCACACGATCGCAAGAACATACAAACTCCGTACAGACAACGCCCATGGTCAGGATCGAACCCGGGTCTCTGGCTCTGTGAGGCAGTGACGCCACTGTTGTGCCACTGTGCCGCTCCTGACCTCAGGCGCTGTCTGTGTGGGAGTTCGCATGTTCTCCCTGCGACCATATGGTTTTTCTCTGGGCGCTCCTCTCCAATAAACGTCACCTTAGTTTCGTTATTGTCACGTGTACAGAGGTTCAGTAAAAGTCTTTTGTGGCGTGCTAACCAGTCAACGGGAAGACTACACATGATTACAATCGAGCCGTCTGCCGTGTTCAGGCACATGATATGGGGAATAACGTTTCAGTGCAAGGTAAAAGCCCAGTAAAGTCTGATTACAGATAGTCCGAAGGTTTCTAGGGTGGTAGACGGGAGGTCAGAACACTCTCTATTTGGTGAAGGCTGGTCGTTGATAGATGGTTCAGTTGCCTGATAACAGTTGGGAGAAACTGTCCCTGAATCTGGAGGTGTGTGTTTTCACACACACTGAAGACTGAGATGAGGAAAAACTTTTCACCCACGAGAGTTGTGAACCTGTGGAATTCTCTGCCTCAGAGGGCAGTGGAGGCCAATTCTCTGAATACATTCAAGAGAGAGCTAGATAGAGCTCTTAAGGATAGTGGAGTCAGGGGGTGTATGGGGAGAAGGCAGGAACGGGGGTACTGATTGAGAATGATCAGCCATGATCACATTGAATGGCGGTGCTGGCTCGAAGGGCCGAATGGCCTACTCCTGCACCTATTGTTTATTGTCTATTGTCTAACTGGGTACTGAATTTGGATGATCAGCCATGATCATATTGAATGGCGGTGCCGGCTCGAAGGGCTGAATGGCCTACTCCTGCATCTATTTTCTATGTTTCTTGCCTGATGGGAGAGGGGAGGAAGAGGGAGAGTGGTCCCAAGAGGTTTGCAGCTGAGTTCTAATAAAGGAAATGTAGCTGCTAATGTAAATCTAGCTCACAACAATCCGTGCAAACAGCAACACGATCAAAACAGGTGAGTTGATCGTTGAGGGGAAAATATTGGCCGGGTCTCTGGAGAAAGTGCTTGCTCTCCAAAACAGTCCGGCACAGGTATCACAAGCTAGCTGCACTCCTGAGCATGGAACAGCACGACGCAGCAACAGGCCATTCGGCCCACAATGTCCCTGCCGGACACGATGTCCCATCTGCCTTCACGTGACCCATATTGTAAAAAGTACAGGAAGGAACTGCAGATGCTGGTTTAAAATCGAAGACAGACACAAAAGGCTTGCAGTAACAGACAGCATCTCTGGCGAAAAGGAATAGGTGACGTTTCGGGCCTGAAGAAGGGTTTTCGTCCTGAAACGTCACCCATTCCTTCTCTCCAGAGATGCTGTGTGTCCCGCTGAGTTACACCAGCATTTTGTGCCTATCATACATACATATACATGTATATATGTAGATAGGTGTGTTATGTGTGTACACACACACACACATTAAAAAAACAAATAATAATGCAAAAAGACAAAACTAATGCCCCCAAGCCTATGTAGTTCAGAGCTTATTTGGAGGCTGTAGTGTTTTTTCATAGCCCAGTAAGTTACTGCAGCATTTTGTGTCTGTCTTCGATTTTAAACCAGCATCTGCAGTTCCTTCCTACAATAATCTAGTTCAGCTCACGACACTCTCTTCCCCCCACAGCCCCGCAGATTACAGGCAAACTCCTTGGTGGCACAAAGTGACAGGACATGACTTGATCCCTTTAGCTGCAGAAGATCAACGGTTTCAGAGAGCGGGGGGGGGGGGGGGGAGGGGCGGGCAGGCAGTGCACGATGAGGTCAGGGTAGACACAGAAAGCTGAAGTAACTCAGCGGGGACAGGCAGCATCTCCTGGAGAGAAGGAATGGGTGACCTTTTTTGGGGTCGAGGCCCTTCTTCAGACCCGAAACGTCACCCGTTCCTTCTCTCCAAGAGATGCTGCCTGTCCCGCTGAGTTACTCCAGCTTTTTGTGTCTGTCTTTGGTTTAAACCAGCATCTGCAGTTCCTTCTTAGACATTTTGGTGTCTTGTCTTTGTTTAAACCAGCATCTGCAGTTCCTTCTTAGATATTTTGGTGTCTTGTCTTTGGTTTAAACCAGCATCTGCAGTTCCTTCTTAGATATTTTGGTGTCTTGTCTTTGGTTTAAACCAGCATCTGCAGTTCCTTCTTAGATATTTTGGTGTCTTGTCTTTGGTTTAAAACCAGCATCTGCAGTTCCTTGCTACACACGATGGTCTCGTTCAGTAGCAGCCCGAGTGAATCTTACAAAAGGGTTGGATAAACCTTCCGCATCGCCAGGCCGGGCCGACACTCTGCCACCTCGGCAGATATTCAGCGAGGGGGGAGGGGAAAGAACACCACAGATTGCTGTGCCGACCAAACGACAGAGGAAATAAACCATGGAAGCGTTTAAATGCGGCACGGTGGCGCAGCGGTAGAGTTGCTGCCTTACAGCGCCGGAGACCCGGGTTCCATCCTGACCAAGCACGTATCTGCACACTGCAAGTGGATCGATTGTAATCATGTACTGTCTTTCTGCTGACTGTTAGCACGCAACAAAAGCTACCCAAGGGGCTGTTTCCACGCTGCATCTCTAAAACGAAATCTGAATCTGAATTACCTTTATTGTCATTCAAAAAGAATTGAACGAAAATCATTTGCCACACAGCCACAACAGCACAGAGTAAAAGACACAAGACACACAATTTTAACACAAACATCCATCACAGTGACCTCCTCCAGACACCCCTTCACTGTGACGGAAATAAAACTAAAGTCGGGCACGCTGGTGTGGTCGTTAAGTTACGGGACCATCAGCCAGAGTTTCAGAGAACTGATCCAGAGACACAGGTTCAAATCCCACTGTGGCAAGCTGAGGAATTAAAATTCACATAATTAAATTAATCTGGGATTAAAAGGTAATCAGTGAAATGGTAACCAAGGAACTGGCAGATTGTTGTTCAATTTCAGATTTTACCACCGCGCCCCAATTCCTTGTCTCTTTCCAGAATCTCCACCATCCATAGGTGTAATTTAGTTTAGTTTAGTTTTAGAGATACAGCGCGGAAACAGGCCCTTCGGCCCACCGGGTCCACACCGCCCCAGCGATCCCCGCGCACTAACACTATCCTACACACACTAGGGACAATTTACAATTACACCAAGCCAATCAACCTACAAACCTGCACGTCTTTGGAGTGTGGGAGGAAAGCGAAGATCTCGGAAGAAAACCCAGGCAGGTCACGGGGAGAACGTGCAAACTCCGTACAGACAGCACCCGTGGTCAGGATCTAACCCGGGTCTCTAGCGCTAAAAGCGCTGTAAGGCAGCAACTCTACTGCTGCACCACCCTTAATTTAGGTACGAGAGAGAGAGGGATACAGTATGGAAACATGCCCTTCGGCCCACAGGGTACATGCGAGCCATCGATCATCTGGTGTGCACTCATTTTTCTACTGCCCTCTACCACTACCATCCTCCCACCCCCGACACCCTGGGCTTCCCCCCCCCCCCCCCCGTTAACACACACCTCTCAAGCAGTGAACAGTGATTAGTACCGGGGTCGGCACAGTGGCGCAGCGGTAGGGTTGCTGCCTTACAGCGCTTGCAGCGCCGGAGACCCGGGTTCCGTCCTGACCACGGGTGCTGTCTGTGCGGAGTTTGTACGTTCTCCCATCACCTGCGTGGGCATTCTCCGGGAGCTCCGGTTTCCCCTCATGTTCCAAAGACGTGCAGGTTTGTGGGTTAGTTGGCTTCTGTAAATTGCCCCTAGTGTGCAGTATAGTACTAGTGTATGGGTGGCCCGTGGTCGGCGCAGACTCAGTGGGCCAGAGGGCCTGTTTCCACACTTTATCTCTAAACTAAACTAAACCAGCCTGGCCCCACTTCACTGCATTCTCCTGCACACTGCGGCTTTTGGGCTTCTCCGAGCTTTGAGAGATTCCTTTCCATTCACCGTTCCCTGCGGGAGAGGTGTGTGTACGAGGGAGGGAAAGACCAGGGTGAAGGGGGAGATAGTAGTGGTAGAGGGTAGTACAAAAATGGGTGCACACCAGATGATCGATGCTAGCATGTACCCTGTGGGCCGAAGGGCCTGTTTCCATACTGTACCTCTCTCGTACCTAAATTAAGGCGCAGCGGTGGCGTTGCTGCCAGAGAGCCGGGCTCCTAGTATGTGTGCATGATAGTGCTAGTGTGCAGGGATCGCTGGTCTGGCGCGGACTCGGTGGGCCGAAGGGCTGCTTCCGCCCTGTATCTCTAAACTAAACTAAAGTAAACCAGCATATCTGTGCTCCGGGAGATTCCTTTCCAATTACATTCATTCTCCAAACAAATAAATGTTGCTCAACCCCTCTGTAAACCTTGCAAGCCCAGAAGGTAAATAGATGATGCCACGGAATGGAAATTCCACCTATGGTCCAGGAGTTACACCGACTCCGATCAACACAGTCGATCGCCCGGATTCAGACGCATTCCTCACTTCATTAAATGACACAAAGTGCTGGAGCAACTCAGCGGGTCAGGCAGCATCGCTGGAGAACGTCGGGATAGTCCCAGCCTCAACTACCTCATCTGGAGGCTTTGTCCCACACACCCACCACCCTCTGCGTGAGGAGTAATGTTGTTCACACAGAGGGTGGTGGGTGTGTGGAACGAGCTGCCAGAGGAGGTAGTTAAGGCAGGGACTATCCCAACGTTTAAGAAACAGTTAGACAGGTACATGGATGGGGCAGGTTTGGAGGGATATGGACCAAGCGCAGGCAGGTGGGACCAGTGTAGCTGGGACATGTTGGCCGGTGTGGGCAAGTTGGGCCGAAGGGCCTGTTTCCACGCTGTATCACTCTGTGACTCTGTGACAGGGTGGCACAGTGACGCAGCGGTGTAGTTGCTGTTTTACAGCGGCAGGGACCCGGGTTCCATCGGCGGGTCAGGCCGTCCTGATGTGGCCACTCGACTCGAACTCGAAACGTCGACCATCCCTTCCCTCCACAGGTGCTGACTGACCCGCATAGAGCCCCCTGCCCCCAATTCTACAAACACTACCCTTCCTGTTTAAAGCCCAAAGGCGGACAGGCAGCCTGCCAGTACAAACGTGTTTTGTACTAAACGGCGCCATCTCCTTGAGCAACCTCTCGCCGGCTTCCTGCGAGACCGATTGCTGACAGGGTCAGGGAGTGAAGTGGACCGGCGGGGTTTGTAAATTCCCCGACCGGAAAAAGCAAACGCAGCCCAACACAGGACAGGAAAGGACTGTCTGCAAAAACAAACGCTCAGGGTGCCTTTTGTTGTAGAAGAGAGAGGCCGATTTATCTGGCAAACGTTACTGCATTTATCTGGCAACGTGACTAGGCAGTCCCACTTGACCAAGGCGAGAGGCACGCACGCGCACACATGCACACACTTGCTTGCACACACACACGCGCATGCACACACTTTGCTCGCACGCACACACGCGCATGCACACACACTTGCTCGCACGCACACACGCGCGCACAAACACACAAGCACGCACAACCCGCGCGCAAACACACAAGCACGCACAACGCGCGCGCACGCACACACAAGCACGCACACCGCGCGCGCACGCACACTCACTCTTCAACAACATGCCGAGACATATCTTCTCAAACAGCAGATGTGAGCAGTAGCAGTTCTCAGACAGCCGGCACTTGTACATGGCCTTTGTTAGTTTAGAGATACAGCGTGGAAACAGGCCCTTCGGCCCACCGGGTTCACGCCAGCGATCACCCTGTACACTAGTGTGTGATGCTGCCGGACCCACTGAGTTTACTCCAACTTCTAAGATACGATACGACAGAACTTTGTATCTGGAGGGAAATTAATTGTCCCAGGAGGGAAATTATCTGCCAAGTCATAAAACACAAAATACATGAAATAGAAATTAAAGTGATGAGTGGAAAGGATTGGGGATGTGCAAAGATTGGGGGGGGTCAGTCTTGTACATGGATTTAGTTTAGTTCAAAGATACAATGTGAAAACAGGCCCTTCGGCCAACTGAATCCACACGGACCATCACATTAGTTCGATTTTACCCCACTCTCTCACCCACTCCCTACACACCAGGGTCAATTTACAGGGGGCCGAGTAATTGTACGTCTTTAAATGTGGGAGGAAACCGAGTTTAGTTTAGAGATACAGCGCTGAAACAGGCCCTTCGGCCCACCGGGTCCGTGCCGACCTGCGACTATCCTACACCCACTAGGGACAATTTTTACATTTACCAAGCCCATTAACTTACAAAACTGTACGTCTTTGGAGTGTGGGAGGAAACCGCAGATTCCGGAGGAAACCCACGCGGTCACGGGGGGAACGTACAGACTCGTACAGACAGCGCCCGTAGTCAGGATTGAACCCGGGTCTCTGGCGCTGCAAGGGCTATGAGGCAGCAATTCTGCCGCCGAGCCACCGTTTGCGCCTCCGCTCATTGTGTTTTTGTTTGCATTACCCAGGTGTGTAGTGTCCTCACGAGTATTTAAAGCATAGGCCTGTTATAACACGTCGATAACATGGAGGAATGTTTGTGAGCAATTTTCCATCAGCAACTTCCAGTGACCTGTCCCTGTTGAATACTGGAGCAGGGCAGAACATGAACACACAACTTTCACCTGATATTTCTACACAGAACAGCACAAGAACAGGCCCTTCGGCCCACAATGTCTGTGGCGAACGTGATGCCAAGACCTTCCCATAGAGTTACACAGCGGGGAAATAGGCCCTCCAGCCTAACTTGCCCACAACGACCAACAGGACCCATCTGGGCTAGTCCCACCTGCCCTTGTTTGGCCCATATCTCTCTAAACCTAACCTATCCATGTAGAGACACAAAATATTGGAGTAACTCAGCAGGTCA